>NC_069499.1:83417487-83590521 GCF_027579735.1 Bombina bombina
CTCTCTCTCTCTCCCCTTCTTTTTGCGCTCTCTCTCTCTCTCCCCTCTCTTTTGCGCTCTCTCTCTCCCCCCTCTCTCTCCCCCCCTCTCTCTCTCCCCCTTCTTTTGTGCTCTCTCTCCCCCCTCTCTTTTGCGCTCTCTCTCTCTCCCCCTCTCTTTTGCGCTCTCTCTCTCTCCCCCCTCTCTTTTGCGCTCTCTCTCTCCCCCCTCTCTTTTGCGCTCTCTCTCTCTCCCCCCTCTCTTTTGCGCCACTTTCTCTCCCCCCTCTCTTTTTCGCGCTCTTTCTCTCCCCCCTCTCCTTTTGCGGCCTCTCTCTCTCCCCCCCTCTCTTTTGCGCTCTCTCCTCTCCCCCCCTCTTTTGCGCTCTCTCCCCCCCCTCTTTTGCGCTCCTCTCCCCCCCCCCCTCTTTTGCGCTCTCTCCCCCCCCTCTTTTGCGCTCTCTCTCTCCCCCCCTCTTTTGCACTCTCTCTCTCCCCCTCTCTTTTGCGCTCTCTCTCCCCTCTCTTTTGTGCTCTCTCTCACCCCTCTCTTTTGTGCTCTCTCACCCCTCTCTTTTGCGCTCTCTCTCCCTCCTCTCTTTTGCGCTCTCTCTCCTCCTCTGTCTCTCTCCCCCCTCTCTCTCTCCCCTCTCTCTCTCTCCCCCCTCTCTCTCTCTCCTCTATCTCTCTTTCTCTTCCCTCTATATATCTCTCTCTCCCCTCTATCTCTCTCTCCCCTCTATCTCTCTCTCCCCCCCCCTCTCTCTCTCTCCCCCCCCTCTCTCTCTCTCCCCCTCTCTTCTCTCCCCCCTCTCTCTTTCTCCACTGTCTCTCCCCTCTCTCTCTCTCCCCTCTCTCTCTCTCCCCCCTCTCTCTCCTCTCTCTCTCTCTCTCCCCCCTCTCTCTCTCCCCCTCTCTCTCCTCCCCCTCCCCTCTCTCTCTCCCTCCCCTCTCTCTCTCCCTCTCTCTCTCCCTCCCCTCTCTCTCTCACTCCCCCTCCCCCCTCTCTCCTCTCACTCCCCCTCCCCCCCCTCTCTCTCTCACTCCCCCCTCTCTCTCTCCTCTCTCTCTCCTTTCTCTCCTCCCCCCCCTCTCTCTCTCCTCCTCCCCCTCTCTCTCTCCCCCCTCTCTCTCCTCCCCTCTCTCTCTCTCCTCCCCCCCACTCTCTTTCTCTTCCCCCCCTTTCTTTTGATCTCTCTGTCCCCTTTCTTTTGCTCTCCCTCCACTCTTTTTTGCTGTCTCTCCCCCTCTCTTTTGCTCCCTCTATTGTGCTCTTTTTATCTCCCCTCTTGATCTCTCTCTCCCCTCTTGATCTCTCTCTCACCTTTCTTATCTTTTCCCCTCCCCTCTCTCTCCCCTCTTTTGAGCTGTTTTGAGCTCTCAAACTGCACAGCCTTTCACGGCCCGTCTGGCCCCGCCCCTTCACGCTCGGCCACGCCCCCGGCCACGCTCGGTCACGCACACTTCTGCTCGCACTGCAGAGCAGAGACTTAGGGACTCTCAAAGGCCAGGTGTGTTTGTCCTTGTGCTGTGCTGTCTACTGTGCATGACAGCTTCGGACAAACACACTTGGCCTTTTATTATATAGGATAAGGGGTCATAGTAGCCCCATGTTTAAATTGCGGAATAAGCATTCCCATATGTTAGTGTATAAAGTAAATCTTTAAGGTTTTGCCTGTTTATTGTATGAGCCATACAAAATACTAAATATGTTTTCCTTTTTGCCACCATAGTCTCCAGATATATGCTATCAAGAGTACCTTTTCCCCAATATGTATATATATATATATATATATATACGCTATGTGCTTTTCAGTATACCATATTTACTGCCTTCGTGTTATTGTTTTAACGTTGCTTTAATTGCACACAGGTCTGCCACACAGCGTCCGGTTGACATGGCAACCTATGACGTAGGCATGCACCACGCGATTGCAGGACTTCCGGAACGCCGCCGACAGCACCACGGGTGGGAGTTATGGATCCTTATAGGTAGGGTAAATGATATGATGTAATGATTGTCTGAGGATGGGGGCAAACCCCAGAACGTCACATTAATAAGTAAGTTATATTGACATAAGACCCGGTGACTGCTTTTTACTTTTGGCTGTATATATATATATAGATAGATAGATAGATAGATAGATAGATAGATAGATAAGAAAGATGGTGGTAGCACTCCTGGTACAGCTGTAGGGCCCAATCTGGCACTCTGTGCCCTGGGTGCACTCCAAAGGTGAATATAAAGCAGTTGAAGGAGTCACTCACATGGTCTTGTATCCAAAATAACAAAGTATTTATTGACGTTTCGGGGTTGCCCCCATTTTCAAAATAAGCATATACAATTACAGAAACTTACCATCCTATATATAGCCCTAAACACCGCTGGCCGGCAATCACAACGCAAACCGGAAGTTGCACAGCGTCACGTGACGCAACGTCCACACGTGTTATCATGGCAACCGGACACTAAACCACGACTGCCGTGTGCAAAGATTAAAAACAATATCAGCTGATAATTCCGTGATGTTACCAGGAGCAATCATTAGAGTTGCAAATTTCTATGAGATAACTCGCTAATGTATAGGATCAATCAGGAGTGTTATGGCGTCTCATTATAAAACACTTGCCATCCACTTTACACAACATAGTAATTAAGGGACAAACCAAATTGGTTCTGACACTGTAGCGATACAAGACCAAAATGATAGCAATCAAAACTGCAACCTACATGGAACAATGCATTTAAGTAATATGGAGCCTGTTTAAATTAAAAGTCTACAATCAACGTATCTATAATAGCTAAGTGAAGTGCCCTAATTGACACAAGTTAAGGTGATACGCTTTGTGGAATGAGCCAAAATAAGTTCACATATGCAGCAATTGTGTTGTACTCTATCCGAATACTTAAATTGGATAATGTATAGGAAGTGAGTTACTCAAACATTAACAAAGGGATGCAGAAGTAATAGTACAAAAATGGTAACACTAAATTAAGCAGAGTGTGGTTATTAACCCCTAAACCTAAGTCTAACCCTAACCCTAACACCCCCCTAACTTAAATATAATTAAAATAAATCTAAATAAAAATTCCTATCATTAACTAAATAATTCCTATTTAAAACTAAATACTATAAAATAAACCCCTAAGCTAGCTACAATATAACTAATAGTTACATTGCAGCTAACAAAGGCCTAGATTTGGAGTTTGGCGTTAGCCGTGAAAACCAGCGTTAGAGGCTCCTAACGCTGGTTTTAGGCTAACTCCGGTATTTGGAGTCACTCAAAAAAGGGTCTAACGCTCACTTTTCAGCCGCGTCTTTTCCATACCGCAGATCCCCTTACGTCATTTGCGTATCCTATCTTATCAATGGGATCTTTCTAACTCCGGTATTTAGAGTCGTGTCTGAAGTGAGCGTTAGGAATCTAACGACAAAACTCCAGCCGCAGAAAAAAGTCAGTAATTAAGAGCTTTCTGGGCTAACGCCGGTTCATAAAGCTCTTAACTACTGTACTCTAAAGTACACTAACACCCATAAACTACCTATGTACCCCTAAACCAAGGTCCCCCCACATCACCGCCACTCGATTAAATTTTTTTAACCCCTAATCTGCCGACCGCCACCTACGTTATACTTATGTACCCCTAATCTGCTGCCCCCTAACACCGCCCGACCCCTGTATTATATTTATTAACCCCTAATCTGCCCCCCCCAACATCGCCGCCAGCTACCTACAATAATTAACCCCTAATCTGCCGACCGTAAAGCGCCGCCACCTACATTATAGCTATGTACCCCTAATCTGCTGCCCCTAACACCGCCAACCCCTATATTATATTTATTAACCCCTAATCTGCCCCCCTCAATGTCGCCTCCACCTGCCTACACTTATTAACCCCTAATCTGCCGAGCGGACCGCACCGCTACTATAATAAAGTTATTAACCCCTAATCCGCCTCACTAACCCTATAATAAATAGTATTAACCCCCTAATCTGCCCTCCCTAACATCGCCGACACCTAACTTCAATTATTAACCCCTAATCTGCCGACCGGAGCTCACCGCTATTCTAATAAATGTATTAACCCCTAAAGCTAAGTCTAACCCTAACACTAACACCCCCCTAAGTTAAATATAATTTTAATCTAACGAAATTAATTAACTCTTATTAAATAAATTATTCCTATTTAAAGCTAAATACTTACCTGTAAAATAAACCCTGATATAGCTACAATATAAATTATAATTACATTGAAGCTATTTTAGGATTAATATTTATTTTACAGGCAACTTTGTAATTATTTTAACCAGGTACAATAGCTATTAAATAGTTAAGAACTATTTAATAGTTACCTAATTAAAATAATTACAAAATTACCTGTAAAATAAATCCTAACCTAAGTTACAATTAAACCTAACACTATACTATCATTAAATTAATTAAATAAAATACCTACAATTACCTACAATTAAACCTAACACTACCACTATCAATACATTAATTAAATACAATATCTACAAATAACTACAATGAAATAAACTAACTAAAGTACAAAAAATAAAAAAGAACTAAGTTACAAAAAATAAAAGAATATTTACAAACATAAGAAAAATATTACAACAATTTTAAACTAATTACACCTACTCTAAGCCCCCTAATAAAATAACAAAGCCCCCCAAATAAAAAATGCCCTACCCTATTCTAAATTACTAAGTTAAAAGCTCTTTTACCTTTCCAGCCCTGAACAGGGCCCTTTGCGGGGCATGCCCCAAGAAGTTCAGCTCTTTTGCCTGTAAAAAAAAACATACAATACCCCCCCCCAACATTACAACCCACCACCCAAATACCCCTAATCTAACCCAAACCCCCCTTAAATAAAACCTAACACTAAGCCCCTGAAGATCTTCCTACCTTGTCTTCACCATACCAGGTTCACCGATCGGTCCAGAAGAGCTCCTCCGATGTCCTGATCCAAGCCCAAGCGGGGGGATGAAGATGTCCATGATCCGGTAGAAGTCTTCATCCAAGCGGGGCAGAAGAGGTCTTCCATCCGATTGAAGTCTTCATCCAGGCGGCATCTTCTATCGACATCCATCTGGAGCGGAGCGGCAGCATCCTGAAGACCTCCGACGCGGAACATCCATCCTGGCCGACGAGCTGAACGACGAATGACGGTTCCTTTAAATGACGTCATCCAAGATGGCGTCCCTCGAATTCCGATTGGCTGATAGGATTCTATCAGCCAATCGGAATTAAGGTAGGAATATTCTGATTGGCTGATGGAATCAGCCAATCAGAATCAAGTTCAATCCGATTGGCTGATCCAATCAGCCAATCAGATTGAGCTCGCATTCTATTGGCTGTTCCGATCAGCCAATAGAATGGTTGCCGCCTGGATGAAGACTTCAATCGGATGGAAGACCTCTTCTGCCCCGCTTGGATGAAGACTTCAATCGGATGGAAGACCTCTTCTGCCCCGCTTGGATGAAGACTTCTACCGGATCATGGACATCTTCAGCCCCCCGCTTGGGCTTGGATCAGGACATCGGAGGAGCTCTTCTGGACCGATCGGTGAACCTGGTATGGTGAAGACAAGGTAGGAAGATCTTCAGGGGCTTAGTGTTAGGTTTATTTAAGGGGAGTTTGGGTTAGATTAGGGGTATTTGGGTGGTGGGTTGTAATGTTGGGGGGGGTATTGTATGTTTTTTTTTACAGGCAAAAGAGCTGAACTTCTTGGGGCATGCCCCGCAAAGGGCCCTGTTCAGGGCTGGTAAGGTAAAAGAGCTTTTAACTTTAGTAATTTAGAATAGGGTAGGGCATTTTTTATTTTGGTGGGCTTTGTTATTTTATTAGGGGGCTTAGAGTAGGTGTAATTAGTTTAAAATAGTTGTAATATTTTTCTTATGTTTGTAAATATTTTTTTATTTTTTGTAACTTAGTTCTTTTTTATTTTTTGCACTTTAGTTAGTTTATTTCATTGTAGTTATTTGTAGATATTGTATTTAATTAATGTATTAATTTAATGATAGTATAGTGTTAGGTTTAATTGTAACTTAGGTTAGGATTTATTTTACAGGTAATTTTGTAATTATTTTAACTAGGTAACTATTAAATAGTTCTTAACTATTTAATAGCTATTGCACCTGGTTAAAATAATTACAAAGTTGCCTGTAAAATAAATATTAATCCTAAAATAGCTACAATGTAATTATAATTTATATTGTAGCTATATTAGGGTTTATTTTACAGGTAAGTATTTAGCTTTAAATAGGAATAATTTATTTAATAAGAGTTAATTTATTTCGTTAGATTAAAATTATATTTAACTTAGGGGGGTGTTAGTGTTAGGGTTAGACTTAGCTTTAGGGGTTAATACATTTATTAGAATATCGGTGAGCTCCGGTCGGCAGATTAGGGGTTAATGTTTGAAGTTAGGTGTCAGCGATGTTAGGGAGGGCAGATTAGGGGTTAATACTATTTATTATAGGGTTAGTGAGGCGGATTAGGGGTTAATAACTTTTTTATAGTAGCGGTGCGGTCCGCTCGGCAGATTAGGGGTTAATAAGTGTAGGCAGGTGGAGGCGACGTTGTGGGAGGCAGATTAGGGGTTAATAAATATAATATAGGGGTCGGCGGTGTTAGGGGCAGCAGATTAGGGGTACATAAGGATAATGTAAGTAGCGGCAGTTTACGGAGCGGCAGATTAGGGGTTAAAAATAATATGCAGGGGTCAGCGATAGCGGGGGCGGCAGATTAGGGGTTAATAAGTGTAAGGTTAGGGGTGTTTAGACTCGGGGTACATGTTAGGGTGTTAGGTGCAGACTTAGGAAGTGTTTACGCATAGCAAACAATGGGGCTGCGTTAGGAGCTGAACGCGGCTTTTTTGCAGGTGTTAGGTTTTTTTTCAGCTCAAACAGCCCCATTGTTTCCTATGGGGGAATCGTGCACAAGCACGTTTTTTAGGCTGGCCGCGTCCGTAAGCAACTCTGGTATCGAGAGTTGGAGTGGCGTTAAAAAATGCTCTACGCTCCTTTTTTGGAGCCTAACGCAGCGATTCTGTGGACTCTCAATACCAGAGTTATTTTTATGGTGCGGCCAGAAAAAAGCCGGCCTTAGCTACGCGGGGTCCTTACCGACAAAACTCTAAATCTAGCCGTTAGGGTTTATTTTTACTTTACAGGCAAGTTTGTATTTATTTTAACTAGGTAGAATATTTACTAAATAGTTATTAACTATTTACTAACTACCTAGCTAAATAAAGACAAATGTACCCATAAAATAAAACTTAACCTTAGTTACACTAACACCTAACCTTACAGTACAATTAACCCCTTAATGACCACAGCACTTTTCCATTTTCTGTCCGTTTGGGACCAAGGCTATTTTTACATTTCTGCGGTGTTTGTGTTTAGCTGTAATTTTCCTCTTACTCATTTACTGTACCCACACATATTATATACCGTTTTTCTCGCCATTAAATGGACTTTCTAAAGATACCATTATTTTCATCATATCTTATAATTTACTATAAAAAAAATTATAAAATATGAGGAAAAAATGGAAAAAAACACACTTTTTCTAACTTTGAACCCCAAAATCTGTTACATATCTACAACCACCAAAAAACACCCATGCTAAATAGTTTCTAAATTTTGTCCTGAGTTTAGAAATACCCAATGTTTACATCTTCTTTGCTTTTTTTGTAACGTTATAGGGCCATAAATACAAGTAGCACTTTGCTATTTTCAAACCATTTTTTTTTCAAAATTAGCGCTAGTTACATTGGGACACTGATATCTTTCAGGAATCCCTGAATATCCATTGACATGTATATATTTTTTTTTAGAAGACATCCCAAAGTATTGATCTAGGCCCATTTTGGTATATTTCATGCCACCATTTCACCGCCAAATGCGATCAAATACAAAAAATCGTTCACTTTTTCACAAATTTTTTCACAAACTTTCAGTTTCTCACTGAAATTATTTACAAACTGCTTGTGCAATTATGGCATAAATGGTTGTAAATTCTTCTCTGGGATCCCCTTTGTTCAGAAATAGCAGACATATATGGCTTTGGCATTGCTTTTGGTAATTAGAAGGCCGCTAAATGCCACTGCGCACCACACTTGTATTATGCCCAGCAGTGAAGGGGTTAATTAGGGAGCATGTAAGGAGCTTTTTGGGGTATTTTTAGCTTTAGTGTAGTAGACAACCCCAAGTATTGATCTAGGCCCATTTTGGTATATTTCATGCCACCATTTCACCGCCAAATGCGATCAAATTAAAAAAAACGTTAAGTTTTTCACAATTTTAGGTTTCTCACTGAAATCATTTACAAACAGCTTGTGCAATTATGGCACAAATGGTTGTAAATGCTTCTCTGGGATCCCCTTTGTTTAGAAATAGCAGACTTATATGACTTTGGCGTTGCTTTTTGGTAATTAGAATGCTGCTAAATGGCGCTGCGCATCACACGTGTATTATGGCTAGCAGTGAAGGGGTTAATTAGGTAGCTTGTAGGGAGCTTGCAGGGTTAATTTTAGCTTTAGTGTAGCGATCAGCCTCCCACCTGAAACATCAGACCCCCTGATCCCTCCCAAACATCTCTCTTCCCTCCCCTACCCCACAAATGTCCCCGCCATCTTAAGTACTGGCAGAAACTCTGCCAGTACTAAAATAAAAGGAAAATTTGGGCTTTTTTTGTGCATTTTTTTTAGCATATTTACATATGCTTCTGTGTAGGATCCCCCTTAGCCCCCAACCTCACTGATCCCCCACCCAACAGCTCTCTAACCCTCCCCCTCTGACTTAATGTGCGCCATCTTGGGTACTGGCAGCTGTTCTGCCAGTACCCATTTTAGTGAAAAATATGTTTTTTTTTAATATAAAAATGTTTTCTGTAGTGTAGCTTCCCCCCCCCCCAAACCAACCCCCCCCCCTCCAGATCGCTTTGATGCTTTTGCAAAAATTTATTTAATTTTATTTATTACTTTAACTCATTTTTCTGTAGTGTAGCGGTTCTCACCCGCTCCCGCCCCGTCGCGCCGCCCGCCACCCACCCTTGCACCGCGCCCGTGCGCGCCCCGACATCCCGCCGATCCGCCCCCCTAACAGCTCAGCGCCCCGATGGCCGCCCCCGCCTCCCAAGTCGGCTCCCACCCACCAACGATACCGGCCATCGATGTCCGGTGCAGAGAGGGCCACAGAGTGGCTCTCTCTGCATCGGATGGCCAGAAAGTGTTATTGCAGGATGCCTCGATGTCGAGGCATCACTGCAATAACCGGAAAGCAGCTGGAAGCGAGCAGGATCGCTTCCAGCTGCTTTCCACACCGAGGACGTGCAGGGTACGTCCTCAGGCGTTAACTGCCTTTTTTTTGAGGACGTACCCTGCACGTCCTCGGTCATTAAGGGGTTAAATAAATTACCTAAATTAAATACAATTAACAAAATTAAATACAAATACCTTACAAAAAAAACACTAAATTGCACAAAATAAAAAACAAATTACAAGATATTTAAACTAATTACACCTAATCTATAGCCCTATCAAAATAAAAAATAGCCCCTCCCCCAAAATAAAAAAGACCCCTAGCCTAAACTAAACTACCAATAGCCCTTAAAAGGGCCTTTTGCTGGGCATTGCCCCAAAGAAATCAGCTCTTTTACCTGTAAAAAAAATACAAACAACCTCACAACAGTAAAACCCACCACCCACACAACCAACCCCCCAAATAAAACCCTAACTAAAAAAACCTAAGCTCCCCATTGCCCTGAAAAGGGCATTTGGATGGGCATTGCCCTTAAAAGGACATTTAGCTCTATTGTTGCCCAAACCCTAATCTAAAACTAAAACCCACCCAAAAAACCCTTAAAAAAAACCTAACACTAACCCCCGAAGATCCACTTACAGTTTTGAAGAGCCGGGAGAAGTCTTCATCCAAGCCGGGAGAAGTGGTCCTCCAGACAGGCAGAAGTCTTCATCCAAGCCGGGAGAAGTGGTCCTCCAGACAGGCAGAAGTCTTCATCCAGACAGGATCTTCTATCTTCATCCATCCAGCGTGGAGCGGGTCCATCTTCAAGACATCCAGCGCGGAGCATCCTCTAAGTTCCTTTAAGTGACGTCATCCAAGACGGTGTCCCTTAGATTCCAATTGGCTGATAGAATTCTATCAGCCAATCGGAATTAAGGTTGAAAAAAATCCTATTTGCTGATGCAATCAGCCAATAGGATTGAACTTCAATCCTATTGGCTGATCCAATCAGCCAATAGGATTAAGCTTACATTCTATTGGCTGATTGGAACAGCCAATAGAATGCAAGCTCAATCTTATTGGCTGATTGGATCAGCCAATAGGATTGAAGTTCAATCCTATTGGCTGATTGCATCAGCCCATAGGATTTTTCAACCTTAATTCCGATTGGCTGATAGAATTCTATCAGCCAATCGGAATCTAAGGGACGCCATCTTGGATGACGTCACTTAAAGGAACCTTCATTCGTCGGGAGTCGTCGGAAGAAGAGGATGCTCTGCGCCGGATGTCTTGAAGATGGACCAGCTCTGCGCCGGATGGATGAAGACAGAAGATGCTGTCTGGATGACCACTTCTCCCAGCTTGGATTAAGACTTCTCCCGGCTTCGTTGAGGACTTCTCCCGGCTTCGTTGACAATGGATGTTGGCTCTTCAAAACTGTAAGTGGATCTTCGGGTGTTAGTGGTAGGTTTTTTTAATGGTTTATTGGGTGGGTTTTAGTTTTAGATTAGTGTTTGGGAAGCAATAGAGCGAAATGCCCTTTTAAGGGAAAAGCCCGTCCAAATGACATTTTCAAGGCAATGGGGAGCTTAGGTTTTTTTTAGTTAGGGTTTTATTTGGGGGGTGGTTGTGTGGGTGGTGGGTTTTACTATTGTGGGGTTGTTTGTATTTTTTTTTTACAGGTAAAAGAGTTGATTTCTTTGGGGCAATGCCCCGCAAAATACCCTTTTAAGGGCTATTGGTAGTTTAGTTTAGGCTAGGGTTTTTTTTTTATTTTGGGGGGGGGCTTTTTTATTTTGAGAGGGCTATTAGATTAGGTGTAATTAGTTTAAATATCTTGTAATTTGTTTTTTATTTTGTGTAATTTAGTGTTTGTTATTTTTGTAATTTCGGTATTTTTATTTATTTTTGTTAATTGTATTTAATTTAGGTAATTTATTTAATTGTACTGCAAGGTTAGGTGTTAGTGTAACTAAGGTTAGGTTTTATTTTACAGGAAAATTTGTATTTATTTTAGCTAGGTAGTTAGTAAATAGTTAATAACTATTTAGTAACTATTCTACCTAGATAGAATAAATACAAACCTGCCTGTAAAATAAAAATAAACCCTAAGCTAGACACAATGTAACTATTAGTTATATTGTAGCTAGCTTAGGGTTTATTTTATAGGTAAGTATTTTGTTTTAAATAGGAATTATTTAGTTAATGATAGGAATTTTTAGTTAGATTTATTTTAATTATATTTAAGTTAGGGGGTATTAGGGTTAGGTTTAGACTTAGGTTTAGGGGTTAATAACTTTAGTATAGTGGCGGCGACATTGGGGGTGGCAGATTAGGGGTTAATAAATTTAGGTAGGTTGCGGCGATGTTAGGGGCTGCAGATTAGTGGTTAATAATATTTAAATAGTGTTTGAGATGCAGGATTGTGGTGGTTTAAGGGTTAATATGTTTATTATAGTGGCGGCGATGTCCAGAATGGTAAATTAGGGGTTAATAAGTATAATGTAGGTGTCTGCAATGACGGGGGTGGCAGATTAGGGGTGTTTAGACTCGGGGTTCATGTTAGGGTGTTAGGTGTAAACATAAATTTTGCTTTACGCTCACTTCTTGCCTTTTAACGCCGGGTTTATAAAAACCTGTAATACCAGCGCTGTAGGTAAGTGAGCGGTGACAATAACGTGCAAGTTAGTACTGCACCCCTCATAACTCAAAACTCGTAATCTAGCCGTATGCCTTTTTCCGAGATCTGACCTTTTACTCTTTTCTCACAATGTGCAACTTTTGACGCTAATAATATAAATATACTTTCGTTTCCAAGCACCTTCAACATCCGAAGCAACTGCTCATTGTTTGAAAACAAGCATGCATTACTGATATATTTCCCTCATAAGGAAATTACATTTAAAAATATGCTATATTTTAAAGGGACATGAAACCCAAACATTTTCTTTCATGATTCAGATGGAGAATACTATTTTTAATAAGTTTTCAATTTACTTCTATAATCACCTTTGCTTTGTTCTCTTGTTATTCTTTGTTGAAGAGATATCTAGATAGGTAGCAGCACGTCTGGAACACTAAATGACAGAAAATAGTGCTGCCATCTAGTGCTCTTGGTAATGTATAACATTCAGCATCTGATGAAGCCCCAGTGCCAGCCCAAGAAAGGGGAGGGTCGAAACACGTCATGTTTGGTGATCTGTAACCGGTGAATCCTTTCCAGGCTGTTCAGTTTGCTTATCCGGATTTATCCCGACTTCCAAGTTGCTGCAAATGGTGAGAGAGTCTCCGTATCTGTATGAGAGTAACCGCATTTCACAGAAAACTTGCAACGGAACGGTTTAACCTCAAGCTGGTAACCGTGAAGGTACTGTGCTATCTGGACACCGGATTACAAGCAACAAGCTTGTGAAAAAAGTCTGCCTTAGATGTTCTGGTTTGTGGAGAGTGTTGATACACTGGGGCCTATCTATCAAGCTCCGACATCGCCGGAAATCAACCCGATCGAGTACGATCGGGTTGATTGACACCCCCTGCTGGCCGCGAGTCTGCAGGGGGCGGCGTTGCACCAGCAGCTCTTGTGAGCTGCTGGTGCAATGCTGAATACGGAGAGCGTATTGCTCTCCGTATTCAGCGAGGTCTGGCGGACCTGATCCGCACTGTCGGATCAGGTCCGCCAGACCTTGATAAATAGAGGCCACTGTGTGCTTCACTTTCCTTTTGGCAACTTCATTTCAGCTCAAGGAACTTTGCAACTTTGTAACGCCATAATAGCGTTATGTGCGTCAATATTTTGTTTGGTATGCAATAAATTCTGTTGTGATTGAACCACTTTGAGTTTAGGTATAGAGCGTGTTTAAAACACTTATGTGCTCTTGTACTTGTTAAACTCTTATGTCATTTCCTTGTACTATTAAAAGGGACATGAAACCCACATTTTTTCTTTCATGATTTAGAAAGAGCATACAATTATAAACAACTTTCTAATTTACTTCTATTATCTATTTTGCTTCATTCTCTTGATATGCTTTGCTGAAAAGCATATCTAGATATGCTTAGTAGCTGCTGATTGGTAGCTGCACATAGATGCCTCCTGTGATTGGTTCCCCGTGTGCATGGCTATTTCTTCATTAAAGTATATCTAAAGAATGAAGCAAATTAGGTAATAGAAGTAAATTGGAATGCTGTTTAAAGTTGTATTCTCTACCTTAATCATGAAAGAAAATGTTTGGGTATAGTGTCCCTTTAACTTTTTCCAGGGCTGGATTTGTATTTACATGTGTTTTGCAGCTAATTTTTAATTTAGGTCTTTTGGTTTGTCAATGGGTATAATAAACATTATTGAATGTAATTGAATGTAACTCTCTTTTTAAGTCGTATACATTATATTTGTGATTGCTTACACCTTTTTCTGGTTCAATCCACATATATGTTCACTGACTATCAGAGACAGAGTGCACACACCCCCTTTGTTTGTGTAATGTATAACATTGCTGCAAACCTGCTACCATAAAGTGCTGAAGAAACATGCACACCCCTGAACTTACCTTCTAGCTTTTCAACAAAGGATAACAAGAAAACAAAAAAAATGACAATAGAAGTAAATTAGAAAGTTGTTTGAAATTGAATGTTCTATCTCAATCATGAAATAAAAATGTTGGGTTTTATTTCCCTTGTTTAATGCATTACAATGTGTAAATTACACAAATGTCCACCACTAATAATGTTCCGGGTCCCAATCTTTAATTTTTTATTTTGTCAAAGAGAAACCAGTCTGTTTCTTTTTTTATAATTATTTAGCTTTTTGCAAAGCCACTGCAATCATTAAACAAAATAAAAAATGTCCCAGTTTTTGTCCCTTTTTTCCTCCTAATTAAACGTACAATAAATAAATAATTAAACAAACAGAAGTCTTTAAGAAATGAGTATCATATGATTTTCAATTGGGTTCTCACAAGGATTTTTAGATACCTTTAATAAAGTAAAGGTTACACAGCTCAAACTAAAGACATGACAGATAATTAATTCAATATTGATGAGGACTGCCTAATATATTTGAATGCAGGTGTTTTCACTTAACCAATAATATTAATTCAGGACATATGTGCAATTAATACTTTATTATAATATTGCTTAATTTTATAATTACCATTTTTAAACCTCCAAATACTTAATTGCAATCATAAATTAATTTTTAGATTATCATATTTAATTACTGTGCACATTTCATGATTTAAAGTATATTTTTTAGTTTTCATGAAATAAAAAAGTTGTTTTTCACCACTGAGAAATGTAACATTAAAATACTTTCTTTTTGTTTTGTTTTTGTTTTTTTATAAATTATATTTAAACACAAAAATATATAACAGTATTAACATTGAAGGTATGAATATATCATTCTTCACTACCATATCCTGAGTGTTTAAGCCTCTGTTAAAGGGCAAGCAAATTAGAATTCTAAATATGACACAATTCCCGCAAATTGAATTTGCACATTTGAAAACTATACTTGCCCTTGCAAACATATATCTGTTGAAAATAATTATAGATACACACAGAGCTACCAACTGTGTCAAGGCAGCTGCTTTGTCTGGACACCACCTAAACCCTGTCCATAAATGTCCAAACTTGCCCAGCTACCCCACACCATGCAACTCCATTCATAGACATTTCCAGCTACCTCCCCCAAGCCAGCCCAATACTACCCAAGGCACTAACAGTCCCATAATGACCAACCAGTTGTTATTTATATGTATATGATCTATACTTACTGCAATGTATCTCATGACATCACCAGCACTTAGAGAAAATTCTCCTTAACAAATTTCATGAAACTGGTGCAGCAATTTTGGCTGTAGCCTTTCCTAAAAATCCTAAAATCAAATATTTTTTTTTTTTTTCTCATTTATAAATTAAATGAAACACTGAATGTTTTCACTTTAGATTTGGGTTTTATAGGGCCAATTTGTTCATCAATTCAAAAATTATAGCTTTTTAAAAATTAAAATTGAACATAGAATTCATAATCAAACTATAACTATAGAAAAGAAAACAATCTTCCAAATCTGTATTCTTGTATAGGTATTGTTATTAATCAAACTGTACCCCTTTCAAGCAAAATAAAAATGTTATTCTTTAAAAAAAATAAAAATAATAATAATAATAATAATAATAATAATAGTTATTTTCCAGTATAAATGTCTTATTGAAATGCCACCTCTTATAGGTGTCATCAAAGAACTTATATGGAGTTTTACCATTATGCATTATGAAATCTTAATTTCCCCTTACACCAGATATGAGCCACTTATACATTTGTCTGTGAACCATAATGTGCTTGAAAGATGAAAAACACAAATGGCATGACATGATAATTTGGCCTTTGTGGACCTGGAACAAGGCATTTTTAATTAAGAGAGAGCAAATGTACCCTTAACATGCATTCAGCAAGGATGCCAGCCTCATAGAGCAGGGACTTCTCCCAGTGCCAAGTACACAGAGAGGGGGATAGGCTGTAATAGGAGTGGGAGGTGTTATATTAAGATATTTCTCCTGCCTGCAATGTGCTATAGGAAGAGACTCATCAGTATTTAAGATGGACAGATAAAAAAAAAAAACAACTTTGCAATAAAACAGCTATTTTTCATGAGACTGCAGTTGTCACTATGATAAATCTTTTTTTTTTTTTCTAAAACATTTTATTTAAGTCAGCCTATTGGCTCAGATGGTTAAATATTGTCTTAAACGTATTTTTTAAATTGCAAATAAAGGGACAGTAATTTTCTTTAATATTTTTGCTTTGTTAAATTGAAAAAAGTCCACTTTAAAATGAAGTTCATGGGTTGAAAAAAACATGGTTTGTTTTTATGATTGTGGGGCTTGTCACTGTCACTAACAAAGTTGTTGGAGTTGTTCTAATCAGCCAATTAGCTTCTGTCCATGTACATAAATACAAAAGGAATGTGGCTGCACCTCACTGACGAGGCCCATAGGAGGCCGAAACGATCGTCTGGGGTTGTCATGTTCCTTGTTCAGAGGAGAATTGCCTGGTATTTCAGGGCTGGACTGACCTTACTTGGCGGGATCAGACTGATATACTTCAGGAAAGTTTTCTTCTGTGAAAAGCACACTGGTCTAAAAGAGGCTGCTTCCGGGTGGTAAATCGCCATAGAACAAGCCACTGAGCTGTTGTTCGTTCCTGGTAGAGCGCTTCTCTCTTTGTATGCAAATTATTATGACCCTGGGGAAGTCTCCCTATGGGTGATGGGGGAAACCAGACGTGGACTCCTTGCCCAGTGTGCTTAGAGGAATGTGGCTGCACCTCACTGACGAGGCCCATAGGAGGCCGAAACGATCGTCTGGGGTTGTCATGTTCCTTGTTCAGAGGAGAATTGCCTGGTATTTCGGGGCTGGACTGACCTTACTTGGCGGGATCAGACTGATATACTTCAGGAAAGTTTTCTTCTGTGAAAAGCACACTGGTCTAAAAGAGGCTGCTTCCGGGTGGTAAATCGCCATAGAACAAGCCACTGAGCTGTTGTTCGTTCCTGGTAGAGCGCTTCTCTCTTTGTATGCAAATTATTATGACCCTGGGGAAGTCTCCCTATGGGTGATGGGGGAAACCAGACGTGGACTCCTTGCCCAGTGTGCTTAGAGGAATGTGGCTGCACCTCACTGACGAGGCCCATAGGAGGCCGAAACGATCGTCTGGGGTTGTCATGTTCCTTGTTCAGAGGAGAATTGCCTGGTATTTCGGGGCTGGACTGACCTTACTTGGCGGGATCAGACTGATATACTTCAGGAAAGTTTTCTTCTGTGAAAAGCACACTGGTCTAAAAGAGGCTGCTTCCGGGTGGTAAATCGCCATAGAACAAGCCACTGAGCTGTTGTTCGTTCCTGGTAGAGCGCTTCTCTCTTTGTATGCAAATTATTATGACCCTGGGGAAGTCTCCCTATGGGTGATGGGGGAAACCAGACGTGGACTCCTTGCCCAGTGTGCTTAGAGGAATGTGGCTGCACCTCACTGACGAGGCCCATAGGAGGCCGAAACGATCGTCTGGGGTTGTCATGTTCCTTGTTCAGAGGAGAATTGCCTGGTATTTCGGGGCTGGACTGACCTTACTTGGCGGGATCAGACTGATATACTTCAGGAAAGTTTTCTTCTGTGAAAAGCACACTGGTCTAAAAGAGGCTGCTTCCGGGTGGTAAATCGCCATAGAACAAGCCACTGAGCTGTTGTTCGTTCCTGGTAGAGCGCTTCTCTCTTTGTATGCAAATTATTATGACCCTGGGGAAGTCTCCCTATGGGTGATGGGGGAAACCAGACGTGGACTCCTTGCCCAGTGTGCTTAGAGGAATGTGGCTGCACCTCACTGACGAGGCCCATAGGAGGCCGAAACGATCGTCTGGGGTTGTCATGTTCCTTGTTCAGAGGAGAATTGCCTGGTATTTCGGGGCTGGACTGACCTTACTTGGCGGGATCAGACTGATATACTTCAGGAAAGTTTTCTTCTGTGAAAAGCACACTGGTCTAAAAGAGGCTGCTTCCATGTGGTAAATCGCCATAGAACAAGCCACTGAGCTGTTGTTCGTTCCTGGTAGAGCGCTTCTCTCTTTGTATGCAAATTATTATGACCCTGGGGAAGTCTCCCTATGGGTGATGGGGGAAACCAGACGTGGACTCCTTGCCCAGTGTGCTTAGAGGAATGTGGCTGCACCTCACTGACGAGGCCCATAGGAGGCCGAAACGATCGTCTGGGGTTGTCATGTTCCTTGTTCAGAGGAGAATTGCCTGGTATTTCGGGGCTGGACTGACCTTACTTGGCGGGATCAGACTGATATACTTCAGGAAAGTTTTCTTCTGTGAAAAGCACACTGGTCTAAAAGAGGCTGCTTCCGGGTGGTAAATCGCCATAGAACAAGCCACTGAGCTGTTGTTCGTTCCTGGTAGAGCGCTTCTCTCTTTGTATGCAAATTATTATGACCCTGGGGAGTTCTCCCTTATGGGTGATGGGGGAAACCAGACGTGGACTCCTTGCCCCAGTGTGCTTAGAGGAATGTGGCTGCACCTCACTGACGAGGCCCATAGGAGGGCCGACAACGATCGTCTGGGGTTGTCTTGTTCTTGTTCAGAGGAGAATTGCCTGGTATTTCGGGGCTGGACTGACCTTACTTGGCGGGATCAGACTGATATACTTCAGGAAAGTTTCTTCTGTGAAAAGCACACTGGTCTAAAAGAGGCTGCTTCCGGGTGGGTAAATCGCCATAGAACAAGCCACTGAGCTGTTGTTCGTCTTCCTGGTAGAGCGCTTCTCTCTTTGTATGCACATGTACATAAATATACCACTTCCTGTTAGTTTAACAATATGTATGATGCCAAATGAATGTTCAGACTATGTTTAAAAAATATATCCTCATAGATATGATTAATTCTATATTGATTCTGCTTTTGTTAGTATAAAAGGGACTTTAGAGTCACATGACGAGATACAGTTGAGAATAATGTTACCATTGAAATTACTACATGGGTAGATTTTATCAACATTGTAAACATCCCTTTGCTTGATCTGATATTAACATCTCTAGCAAAGATATTAAGGGATAGTCTGTTGTCAAAATTAAACTTTCATAATTTAGATAGAGAATGTAATTTTAAGCAACTTTCTAATTTACTCCTATTATCATTTTTTCCCCGGATTCTTGGTATCTTTACAGGGAGTGCAGAATTATTAGGCAAATGAGTATTTTGACCACATCATCCTCTTTATGCATGTGTCTTACTCCAAGCTGTATAGGCTCGAAAGCCTACTACCAATTAAGCATATTAGGTGATGTGCATCTCTGTAATGAGAAGGGGTGTGGTCTAATGACATCAACACCCTATATCAGGTGTGCATAATTATTAGGCAACTTCCTTTCCTTGGCAAAATGGGTCAAAAGAAGGACTTGACAGGCTCAGAAAAGTCAAAAATAGTGAGATATCTTGCAGAGGGATGCAGCACTCTTAAAATTGCAAAGCTTCTGAAGCGTGATCATCGAACAATCAAGCGTTTCATTCAAATAGTCAACAGGGTCGCAAGAAGCGTGTGGAAAAACCAAGGAGCAAAATAACTGCCCATGAACTGAGAAAAGTCAAGCGTGCAGCTGCCCAAGATGCCACTTGCCACCAGTTTGGCTATATTTCAGAGCTGCAACATCACTGAAGTGCCCAAAAGGCACAAGGTGTGCAATACTCAGAGACATGGCCAAGGTAAGAAAGGCTGAAAGACGACCACCACTGAACAAGACACACAAGCTAAAACGTCAAGACTGGGCCAAGAAATATCTCAAGACTGATTTTTCTAAGGTTTTATGGACTGATGAAATGAGAGTGAGTCTTGATGGGCCAGATGGATGGGCCCGTGGCTGGATTGGTAAAGGGCAGAGAGCTCCAGGTCCGACTCAGACGCCAGCAAGGTGGAGGTGGAGTACTGGTTTGGGCTGGGTATCATCAAAGATGAGCTTGTGGGGCCTTTTCGGGTTGAGGATGGAGTCAAGCTCAACTCCCAGTCCTACTGCCAGTTTCTGGAAGACACCTTCTTCAAGCAGTGGTACAGGAAGAAGTCTGCATCCTTCAAGAAAAACATGATTTTCATGCAGGACAATGCTCCATCACATGCATCCAAGTACTCCACAGCGTGGCAAGAAAGGGTATAAAAGAAGAAAATCTAATGACAGGCCTCCTTGTTCACCTGATCTGAACCCCATTGAGAACCTTTGGTCCATCATCAAATGTGAGATTTACAAGGAGGGAAAACAGTACACCTCTCTGAACAGTGTCTGGGAGGCTGTGGTTGCTGCTGCACGCAAATGTTGATGGTGAACAGATCAAAACACTGACAGAATCCATGGATGGCAGGCTTTTGGGGTGTCCTTGCAAAGAAAGGTGGCTATATTGGTCACTGATTTGTTTTTGTTTTGTTTTTGAATGTCAGAAATGTATATTTGTGAATGTTGAGATGTTATATTGATTTCACTGGTAAAAATAAATAATTGAAATGGGTATATATTTGTTTTTTGTTAAGTTGCCTAATAATTATGCACAGTAATAGTCACCTGCACACACAGATATCCCCCTAAAATAGCTATAACTAAAAACAAACTAAAAACTACTTCCAAAACTATTCAGCTTTGATATTAATGAGTTTTTTTTGGGTTCATTGAGAACATGGTTGTTGCTCAATAATAAAATTAATCCTCACAAAATACAACTTGCCTAATAATTATGCACTCCCTGTATTTGAAAAAGCAAGAATGTAAGCTTAGAAACGAGCCCATTTTTGGTTCAGGACCCTGGGTAGCGCTTGCTGATTGGTGGCTATATTTAGACACCAATCAGCATGCATTACCCAGGCGCTGAACCAAAATGGTCCAGCTCCTAAGCTTACATTGTTGCTTTTTCAAATAAAGATACCAAGAGAACAAATAAAAATTATAAAAGGAGGTAAATTAGAATGTTGCTTCAAATTGCATGCTCTATCTGAATCATGAATGTTTAATTTTGACTAGACTATCCCTTTAAGAGTTAATTGATATTCTAGTAAACTGGTTTTAACAACAAATACCTCTCTTTATTTGTTAATCTCTTGTTAACCCCTTTAGTGCCATTTACTGTGCTCCTTAAAGGGCCACTGTAAGTAAATATTTTCTATGCCTGTTACTAACTAACTACCCCAAATACGCTTTTTATTAATAGCATTTCATTAACATATCTCTACCGTATATCAGAAATCTTGTCTGCAAATTTAATTGTTTTCCAAACCCACTCTGTGGGTATCCTTTGCTCTGTACCAATCCGTTTACAATACCTAGGTTTCAAAAATGGCGCTTTAAACACAAAGTATTGGTTTAAGTATTTTGAACATGCAGTGCTGAAAATAGTGGGCAAGGATAACGTGACATCATCGGTGAATAAAAGATATAACTTTTAGAACGTTATGAAACTTCGTTTTGGAGAAAATATAGGTCAGTAGGTTTTAATTAATGTTTATTAACTTTAATATGTTAGTTGTTTAGCTTAAAAATTATAACAGAAAGTAATCCTTTAAAGTTGATTTCCATCACCAAGTGTATTTAATTAATGCATAGATAAAGTTAACAGTCCCCCAACCACTGCTTCTTGGGTGAGGTGACCAGTTTAGTTGGGGGAGTAGCAGAGGTTTGTGATCACAGTCTCACCCTCTTGTTTTATCTGTATTTTTTTCTTTTTTTAATTATAAATATTTTTGTATTCTTTTTAAAATAACTGTTTCCACTCCCTCCACATAAATATCAGCAACTCCCAAGTACATAAATCAATATTTTTAGTGGGAAGAGGTGCAGAGATCTGGGTGGTGGAGCACAGTTGCTTTTCCTGTGGAAGACTGTTCATGTGCCAGTGTCTCCAAAACCCACATTGCACAGCAGGTGGCCTTCTGGAAAATGGAAAGTACCCTGTGGTGGCTTTTTGTACAGATGGGAGGGGTAACGATTATTCTCATACAGAAAAATATTATTTATTCTTCTTTATAATATAATAAAGATAAAAAAGCATCTAAAAGTTATGGAACTATTGTCCTATCCTTCCATGTCTACTCCAAAGCACTCTCCCTCTTTTATGCAACCCCAAAGCACTCTCCCTCTTTTATGCAAACCCAAAGCATGCTCCATCTCTTATGCACCCCTCAAAACATGCACCATCTCTTAAGCCCCCAAAGCACTCTCCCTCTCTTATGCACCCCCCATAGCACACTCCCTCTTTTATGCACCCTCAAAGCACTCTCCATCTGTTATGCAGCGCTCAAAGCACTCTCCCTTTCGAATGCACCCCAAAACACTCTCCCTCTAGTATGCACCCCCAAAGCATGCTCCATCTCTTATGCACCCTCAAAGCATGCTCCATCTCTTATGCACCCTCAAAGCACTCTCCCTCTCTTATGCACCCTCAAAGCACTATCCATCTCTTATGCACCCCAAAGCACTCACCCTCCCTTATGCACCCTCAAAGCACGCTCCATCTCTTATGCACTCTCAAAGCACTCTCCATCTCTTATGCACCCCTCAAAGCATGCTCCATCTTTTATGCACCCCCAAAGCACTATGTCTCTCTTATACACCCCAAAACACTCACCCTCCCTTATGCACCCTCAAAGCACTCTCCATCTCTTATGCACCCCCAAAGCACTTCACCCTTCCTTATGCACCCTCAAAGCACTCACCATCTCTTATACACCCCCAAAGCACTCTCCATCTCATATGCACCCCTCAAAGCACTTTCTATCTCATATGCATCCCTTAAAGCCCTCTCCCTCTCCTATGCACCCTCAAAGCACTCTCCATCTCTTAGGCACCCTCAAAGCATTCATCCTCTCTTATGCACTCCCAAGCCCTCTCAATCTCTTATCGACCCCTCAAAGTACTCTCCCTCTCTTATGCAGCCCAAAGCACTCTCTCTTATGCACCCCTCAAAGCACTATCCCTCTCTTATGCACCCCAAAACACTCTCCCTCTTATGCACCCACAAAGCACTCTCCTTCTCTTATGCACCTCTCAAAGCATTCATCCTCTCTTAGCACCCAAAAGCAATCTCACTTTCTTGTGCACCCCTAAGCACCTCTCCCCTCCTTTATGCAAGCCCAAAACACTCTCCATCCTTCATGCACCCCAAGCCCTCTCAATCTCTAATGTACCCCTCAAAGCACTCTCCCTCTCTTATGCACCCTCAAAGCACTCTCAAAGCACTCTCCATCTCTTATGCACCCCAAAGCACTCACCCCTCCCTTATGCACCCTCAAAACACTCTCCATCTCTTATGCACCCCTTAAAGCACTCTACATCTCTTATGCACCCCTCAAAGCATGTGCCATCGCTTATGCACCCCCAAAGCACTCACCCTCCCTTATGCACCCTCAAAGCACTCTCCATCTCTTATGCACGCTCAAATCACTCACCCTCCCTTATGCACCCTCAAAGCACTCTCCATCTCTTATGCACCCTGAAAGCACTCTCCATCGCTTATGCACCCCTCAAATCATGCTCCATCTCTTATGCAACCCAAAGCACTCTTCCTCTCTTATGCACCCCCAAAGCACTTACCCTCCCTTATGCACCCTCAAAGCACTCTCCATCTCTTATGCACCCCTCAATGCATGCTCCATCTCTTATGCACCCCCAAAGCACTCTTCCTCTCTTATACACCCCAAAGCACTCTCCATCTCATATGCACCCCTCAAAGCACTTTCCATCTCCTATGCATCCCCAAACCACTCTCCCTCTCCTCTGCACTCTCAAAGCACTCTCTATCTTTTATGCATGCCGAAAGCACTCACCCTCCCTTAAGCACCCTCAAAGCACTCTCCATCTCTTATGCACCCTCAAAGCACTCTTCATCTCTTATGCATCCTCAAAGCACTCTCCATCTTGTATGCACCCCTCAAAGCATGCTCCATCTCTTATGCACCCCCAAAGCACTCTTCCTCTCTTATGCACCTCAAAGCACTCTCCCTCCCTTATGCACCCTCAAAGCACTCTCCATCTCTTATGCACGCTCAAATCACTCACCCTCCCTTATGCACCCTCAAAGCACTCTCCATCTCTTATGCATGCTCAGATCACTCACCCTCCCTTATGCACCCTCAAAGCACTCTCCATCTCTTATGCACCCCAAAGCACTCAGCCTCCCTTATGCATCCTCAAAACACTCTCCATCTCTTATGCACCCTCAAAGCATGCTCCATCTCTTATGCACCCCCAAAGCACTCTTCCTCTCTTATGCACGCTCAAATCACTCACCCTCCCTTATGCACCCTCAAAGCACTCTCCATCTCTTATGCACCCTGAAAGCACTCTCCATATCTTATGCACCCCTCAAAGCATGCTCCATCTCTTATGCAACCCAAAGCACCCCTCAAAGCATGCTCCATCTCTTATGCAACCCAAAGCACTCTTCCTCTCTTATGCACGTTCAAATCACTCACCCTCCCTTATGCACCCTCAAAGCACTCTCCATCTCTTATGCACCCTGAAAGCACTCTCCATCTCTTATGCACCCCTCAAAGCATGCTCCATCTCTTATGCAACCCAAAGCACCCCTCAAAGCATGCTCCATCTCTTATGCAACCCAAAGCACCCTTCCTCTCTTATGCACCCCCAAAGTACTTACCCTCCCTTATGCACCCTCAAAGCACTCTCCATCTCTTATGCACCGCTCAACGCATGTGCCATCTCTTGTGCACCCCCAAAGCACTCTTCCTCTCTTATACACCCACAAAGCACTCTCCATCTCATATGCACCCATCAAAGCACTTTCCATCTCCTATGCATCACCAAACCACTCTCCCTCTCCTCTGCACCCTCAAAGCACTCTCTATCTCTTATGCATGCCCAAAGCACTCACCCTCCCTTAAGCACCCTCAAAGCACTCTCCATCTCTTATGTACCCCTCAAAGCACTCTCCATCTCTTATGTACCCCTCAAAGCATGCTCCATTTCTTATGCACCCCCAAAGCACTCTTCCTCTCTTATGCACCCATCAATGTAGTGATCCTCCCTTATGCACCCTCAAAGCACTCTCCATCTCTTATGCACGCTCAAAGAACTCTCCATCTCTTATGCACCCTCAAAGCACTCTCCATCTCTTATGCACCCCTCAATGCATGCTCCATCTCTTATGCACCCCCAAAGCACTCTTCCTCTCTTATACACCCCCAAAGCACTCTTCATCTCATATGCACCCCTCAAAGCACTTTCCATCTCATATGTATCCCCAAAGCACTCATCCTCCCTTATGCACCCTCAAAGCACTCTCCATCTCTTAAGCACCCTGAAAGAACTCTTCATCTCATATGCACCCCTCAAAGCACTTGCCATCTCATATGCACACCCCAAAGCACTCTCAATCTCTTATGAACCCCCAAAGCACTCTCCATCTCTTATGCACCACTCAAAGCACTCTCCATTTCTTATGCACCCCGAAAGCACTCTCGCTCTCTTATGCACCCAAAAACACTCTCAATCTCTTATGCACCCACAAAGCATGCTCTATCTCTTAAGCACCCACAAAGCACTCTCCATCTCTTATGTACCCCTGAAAGAATGCTCCATCTCTTATGCACCCCTCAAAGAACTCTCCATCTCTTATGCACCCCGAAAGCACTCTCCTTCTCTTTTGCCCTCCCCCAAATCGCTCTCCATCTCTTATGCACCCCTCAAATCACTCTCCCTCTTTTATGGGCCCCAAAGCACTCTCCATCTCTTATGCACCCCTCAAAGCATTCTCTATCTCTTATGCACCCCGAAAGCACTCTCCCTCTCTTATGCACCTCCAAAGCACTCTACATCTCTTATGCACCCTTTAAAGCACTCTCCATCTCATTTGCCCCCTCAAAGCACTCTCCATCTCATATACCCCTCAAAGCACTTTCCATCTTATATGCACCCCCTCAAAGCACACTCCATCTCTTATGCACCCCCAAAGCACTCTCCATCTCTTATGCACCCCTCAAAGCTTTCTACATCTCTTATGCAACCCCAAAGCACTCTCCATCTCGTATGCACCCCAAAGCACTTTCCATCTCTTATGCACCCCCAAAGCACACTCCCTCTCTTTTGCACCCCCAAAGCACTCTTCATCTCTTATGCACCCCTCAAAGCACTCTTCATCTCTTATGCACCCCTCAAAGCACTCTCCCTCTCGTATGCACCCCCAAAGCACTCTCCTTCTCTTATACACCCCTCAAAGCACGCTCCATCTCTTATACACCCCCAAAGCACTCTCCCTCTCTTATGCACCCCAAAGCACTCTCCCTCTCTTATGCACCCACAAAGCATTCATCCTCTTTTATGCACCCTAAAGCATTCTCATTTTCGTGTGCAGCCCCTAAGCACTCTCCCTCCTTTATGCACCCCCAAAACACTCTCCCTCCCCAAGCCCTCTCAATCTCTTATGCACCCCTCAAAGTACTCTCCCTCTCTTATGCACCCCAAACCACTCTCTCTTATGCACCCCTCAAAGCACTCTCCCTCTCTAATGCACCCAAAGCACTCTCCCTCTCTTATGCACCCACAAAGCACTCTCCATCTCTTATGCACCCCTCAATGCATTCATCCTCTCGTATGCACCCCAAAGCACTCTCACTTTCTTGTGCACCCCCCTAAGCACTCTCCCTCCTTATGCACCCCCAAAACACTCTCCCTCCTTTATGCACCAAAAGCCCTCTCAATCTCTAATGTACCCCTCAAAGTACTCTCCCTCTCTTATGCACCCCAAAGCACTCCATCTCTTATACACCCCTCAAAGCACTCTACATCTCTTATACACCCCCAAAGTACTCTCCCATCTCTTATGCACCCTCAAAACATGCTCCATATCTTATGCACTCCCAAAGCTCTCTTCCTCTCTTATGCACCCTCAAAGCACTCTCCATTTCTTATGTACTCCCAAAGCACTCACCCTCCCTTATGCACCCTCAACACACTCTCCATCTCTTATGCACTCTCAAAGCACTCTCCATCTCTTATGCACCCCTCAAAGCATGCTCCATCTCTTATGCACCCCCAAAGCACTCACCCTCCCTTATGCACCCTCAAAGCACTCTCCATCTCTTATGCACCCCTCAACGCATGCTACATCTCTTATGCACCCCCAAAGCACTCTTCCTCTCTTATACACCCCCAAAGCACTCACCATCTCATATGCACCCCTCAAAGCACTTTCCATCTCATATGCATCCCCATATCCATCTCATATGCACCCTAAAAGCACTCTCCATCTCTTATGCACCCCTCAAAGCATTCATCCTCTCTTAGGCCCCCTCAAAGCACTCTCCATCTCTTATAAGAGAGACTTTTCACCTGTAGCTTTGAAACATTTATATTAATTTTAACAAAAACAAATGTAAATGTTTAACGAAAATTCAACTTCTATTTTGTTTTAAACAAAACAAAACCCGAATACTACAGCCAACTAACATTCGGGGAAATAAAATTTCCCAGAATATTCAGAATGAAAATTTCGGCCAAAATGAAATTTTCTTCTCTGCACATGTCTAATGAATAATACATATTGCAATTATTTCTATTAAGAATTAGCAACTGCTTAGTGCATTTTTTATTACAACAATTAAACAGACTGTTTAACATCTCTTTAAAGAAAGAGGGTCATTATACTAATCTAAATAGCTTGTATTTAAACTTTACATCTATGATACAAGGAAGCTAACATGTTAAATAATTATGCAAACTGTAACAGTCAATAAGGTATCTTCTCTGTCTGGAGTCTGACTATCTGGCAGATTTATAGTCCCACAGCATTTCTCATATTAACAGTCATTTAATCCAAAATGTAGTGGATATTAGAGACTATATATACCCTAAGCCTCTTGAAGTCATTTATGTACATAATCAAGGGGTTTTACACTTTTTAGAATTGCAAGAACCATTTTCACTCGGATTGTCAAACAAAATCTGTAAATAGTAAAAATATGACATAAAGGAACAGTCTGCTTGAAAATATTTATTGTTAAAAAAGATAGATAATCCCTTTATTATACATTCTCCAGTTTTGCATAACTAGCACTGTTATATTAATATACTTTTTACCTCTGTGATTACTGTGTATCTAAGCTTCTGCAGATTGCCCCCTTTTCTCAGTGCTTTTGACATACTTGCATTTAAGCCAAGCAGTGCTGACTCATAAACAACTATACCGGAGTGAGTACAATGTCATCTGTATGACACATATGGACTAGCACTGTCTAGCTGTGAGAAACTTTCAAAATCCACTGATATAAGAGGTGGTTTTAAACCGTTTTGAAATCAGTTTAGCTTTCAACAAATAATACCAAGAGAACAAATCAAATTTGATGATAAAAGTTAATTGGAAAGTTGTTTAAAATTGCATGCCCTATCTGAATCATGAAAGTTTAATTTTGACTAGACTGTCCCTTTAAAGGGACATTGTACACTATATTTTTCTTTGCATTAATGTTTTGTAGATGATCCATTTAGATCAGGGGTGGGCAAGAAGTAGATCGTGGTCTACCAGTGGACCGCCAGTGAATTTTGAGGTGACCATCTGGAAGATTTAAAAAGTCAAATCTAGAATTCTAGATAGAACCTAGAGTGAAGAGCCTCACCACCGTAGATGTGTGAGAAATGTTTCTATTATGCAGACTTTTGAAGTCTATGACGGGGGTAGGTGTACTTCAGCATGCACTATGCGGCTGTAGCTGAACTCGCTGCCCCCAGATTTGGTTACTGCCTGTCCCAAACTCTCCTACTTTTTGTCTCAAGAGTGGTCAGTCCATAGTACCAGGCTGAGATGCTGCTCGGTATCCCTGGGTTTGGCAGTTCCAGGTCCTGCTCTGCCTGATATTCTGCTGCTACTTTCTAGTTCTGTTCTCCGTTACTTGTCACCAGGCTCTGCTAGGTGAATGGTGTTGTTTTTTCCCAGGGTCTGTTACTCCCCTCAGGTTCTTTTACTTATTCTGCACCAGGCTTTGATGCTGCTCTCTGATACTATCTCTGACACACTAATATTATCTATACTTTGTGCTAGTTTCTGCAACTTTCTGTCCCCAGAATTTGTTGTCCCCAGATTGTGCAGGTCAGTGCTGTTGCTGCTATACCAGTCTCTGGTTGCTGTGTAAGGTGATACAGAGCCTGCAGGTCCTGCCACTGTCACAACTATTTGCAGTAGTCTTCAGCTAGTAGTGGACGGATGGAGAGCAGCCAACAGGACCTGCCCCCTAATCAACCTGACATGGCGTCCAGCCAGTAAAATTGCTTTGTAGAATGAGTCTGTCTATGATTGGCTGAGAATAGTTCATTGTCATCGTTGTACCTGAGCTGTGGGTTTCCCCTGTGTTCCAGGCTTGACAACTCCGCAAGCCCTAGACTCGAGCTATCTTGATTGTGAGACTACTTATTCATACACAGGCGCGGTGCACAGATAAGGTTGCTTGACGGTCCCAGCGTGACATAAAGAGAGAGCTCTCGCAGTAAGTAAGAAAAATTAGAGGTAGCCCTTGCCTTACAAAAGTCTGCCCACCCCTGATTTAGATAGCCCATCTGGGAGTGTTTTTATAAAAATGTATAGTTTTGCTTATTTTTTAAGAACATTGTGCTGATGTATACGCACGTTTACAGACTCCTGTTTATGTTATCTGTCTGTTTAACATACAGGGAAGGGGGGAGGTGGGGAATGTTTGCTTATTTTTTTTACCCAGCCCCTTTCAGTGGGTGTTCCACATTACCTCACCAACAGTGCTAAACTGGGAGCTTCTTAGTAAGTTTTTAAAGGTTTTATTATGTATTTTTAGATCAGTATCTGTGCATCTTATTCTTTATAGTAATGTTTATTACATGCAGTAATATGAACATTGGTGTATACTGTTCCTTTAAACACTTTTTTTTGTTGAGAAAATACTGGTACCATATAAACAGTAAATACCATCATTTTAGTACAGTTCTCCCTATGCCTTTGTCAGAGTATGGTAACAAAACCAAAATGCTGCATATTTTTATTTCAATTTTAAAAGTCAAGATTGGAAACATACGGCCAGATTATGAGTTTTGCTGTATGAGGGATGCGGTGTTAACTTGCACGTTATTGTCACCGCTCACTTACCTACAGCGCTGGTATTACAGGTTTTCAGAAACCCGGCGTTAAAAGGCAAGAAGTGAGCGTAGAGCAAAATTGTGCTCCATACCGCACTCCAATACATCCAATAAGTCAGCGGTGAGCTGGTTGTACGTGCTTGTGCACAATTTCCCCATAGAGATCAATGGGGAGAGCCGGCTGAGTGACACCTGACAAAAAGCAGCATAAAGCTCAGTAACGCAGCCCCATTGATTCTTATGGGGAAACTAAATTTATGTTTACACCTAACACGAACCCCGAGTCTAAACACCCCTAATCTTACACTACATTATACTTATGAACCCCAAATCTGCTGCCCCCAACATCGCCGACACCTACATTATATTTATTAACCTCTAATCTGCTGCCCACAACATCGCCGACACCTACATAATGTTATTAACCCCTAATCTGCCACCCCCAACATCTATAATAAACATATTAACCCCTAAACTGCCATACTCCCGCATCGCAAACACTAGTATATAATATTATTAACCCCTAATCTGCCACCCCTAACATTGCCGCCCCCTACCTACATTTATTATCCCCTAATCTGCTGTCCCCAACGTCTCCGCCACTATATTATATTTATTAACCCCTAAATTTAAGTCTAACCCTAACACCCCCTAACCTAAATATAATTTAAATAAATCTAAATACAAATTACTATCATTACCTAAATAATTCCTATTTAAAACTAAATACCTGTAAAATAAACCCTAAGCTAGCTACAATATAACTAATAGTTACATTGTAGAAAGCTTAGGGTTTATTTTTATTTTACAGGCAAGTTTGTATTTATTTTAACTAGGTAGAATAGTTACTAAATAGTTATTAACTATTTAATAACTACCTAGCTAAAATAAATACAAATTGACCTGTAAAATAAAACCTAACCTAAGTTACACTAACACCTAACACTACACTACAATTAAATAAATTAACTAAATTAAATAAAATTAGCTAAATTACAAAAAAAAGCAAAACACTAAATTGCAGAAAATAAAAAACAAATTACAAGATCTTTAAACTAATTACACCTAATCTAATAGCCCTATCAAAATATAAAAAGCCCACCCAAAATAAAAAAAACCTAGCCTAAACTAAACTACCAATAGCCCTTAAAAGTGCCTTTTGCGGGGCATTGCCCCAAAGAAATCAGCTCTTTTACCTGTAAAAAAAAATACAAACAACCCCCCCAACAGTAAAATCCACCACCCACACAACCAATCCCCCAAATAAAACCCTAACTAAAAAACATAATTTATGTAAGAACTTACCTGATAAATTCATTTCTTTCATATTAGCAAGAGTCCATGAGCTAGTGACGTATGGGATATACATTCCTACCAGGAGGGGCAAAGTTTCCCAAACCTCAAAATGCCTATAAATACACCCCTCACCACACCCACAATTCAGTTTAACGAATAGCCAAGAAGTGGGGTGATAAAAAAGTGCGAAAGCATATAAAATAAGGAATTGGAATAATTGTGCTTTATACAAAATCATAACCACCACCAAAAAAAGGGGCGGGCCTCATGGACTCTTGCTAATATGAAAGAAATGAATTTATCAGGTAAGTTCTTACATAAATTATGTTTTCTTTCATGTAATTAGCAAGAGTCCATGAGCTAGTGACGTATGGGATAATGACTACCCAAGAAGTGGATCTTTCCACACAAGAGTCACTAGAGAGGGAGGGATAAAATAAAGACAGCCAATTCCTGCTGAAAATAATCCACACCCAAAATAAAGTTTAAATGAAAACATAAGCAGAAGATTCAAACTGAAACCGCTGCCTGAAGTACTTTTCTACCAAAAACTGCTTCAGAAGAAGAAAATACATCAAAATGGTAGAATTTAGTAAAAGTATGCAAAGAGGACCAAGTCGCTGCTTTGCAGATCTGGTCAACCGAAGCTTCATTCCTAAACGCCCAGGAAGTAGAAACTGACCTAGTAGAATGAGCTGTAATTCTCTGAGGCGGAGTTTTACCCGACTCAACATAGGCAAGATGAATTAAAGATTTCAACCAAGATGCCAAAGAAATGGCAGAAGCTTTCTGGCCTTTTCTAGAACCGGAAAAGATAACAAATAGACTAGAAGTCTTACGAAAAGATTTCGTAGCTTCAACATAATATTTCAAAGCTCTAACAACATCCAAAGAATGCAACGATTTCTCCTTAGAATTCTTAGGATTAGGACATAATGAAGGAACCACAATTTCTCTACTAATGTTGTTGGAATTCACAACTTTAGGTAAAAATTCAAAAGAAGTTCGCAACACCGCCTTATCCTGATGAAAAATCAGAAAAGGAGACTCACAAGAAAGAGCAGATAATTCAGAAACTCTTCTGGCAGAAGAGATGGCCAAAAGGAACAAAACTTTCCAAGAAAGTAATTTAATGTCCAATGAATGCATAGGTTCAAACGGAGGAGCTTGAAGAGCTCCCAGAACCAAATTCAAACTCCAAGGAGGAGAAATTGACTTAATGACAGGTTTTATACGAACCAAAGCTTGTACAAAACAATGAATATCAGGAAGAATAGCAATCTTTCTGTGAAAAAGAACAGAAAGAGCAAAGATTTGTCCTTTCAAAGAACTTGCGGACAAACCTTTATCTAAACCATCCTGAAGGAACTGTAAAATTCTCGGAATTCTAAAAGAATGCCAGGAAAAATGATGAGAAAGACACCAAGAAATATAAGTCTTCCAGACTCTATAATATATCTCTCGAGATACAGATTTACGAGCCTGTAACATAGTATTAATCACAGAGTCAGAGAAACCTCTTTGACCAAGAATCAAGCGTTCAATCTCCATACCTTTAAATTTAAGGATTTCAGATCCTGATGGAAAAAAGGACCTTGTGACAGAAGGTCTGGTCTTAACGGAAGAGTCCACGGTTGGCAAGAGGCCATCCGGACAAGATCCGCATACCAAAACCTGTGAGGCCATGCCGGAGCTACCAGCAGAACAAACGAGCATTCCTTCAGAATCTTGGAGATTACTCTTGGAAGAAGAACTAGAGGCGGAAAGATATAGGCAGGATGATACTTCCAAGGAAGTGATAATGCATCCACTGCCTCCGCCTGAGGATCCCGGGATCTGGACAGATACCTGGGAAGTTTCTTGTTTAGATGGGACGCCATCAGATCTATTTCTGGAAGTTCCCACATTTGAACAATCTGAAGAAATACCTCTGGGTGAAGAGACCATTCGCCCGGATGCAACGTTTGGCGACTGAGATAATCCGCTTCCCAATTGTCTACACCTGGGATATGAACCGCAGAGATTAGACAGGAGCTGGATTCCGCCCAAACCAAAATTCGAGATACTTCTTTCATAGCCAGAGGACTGTGAGTCCCTCCTTGATGATTGATGTATGCCACAGTTGTGACATTGTCTGTCTGAAAACAAATGAATGATTCTCTCTTCAGAAGAGGCCAAAACTGAAGAGCTCTGAAAATTGCACGGAGTTCCAAAATATTGATCGGTAATCTCACCTCCTGAGATTCCCAAACTCCTTGTGCCGTCAGAGATCCCCACACAGCTCCCCAACCTGTGAGACTTGCATCTGTTGAAATTACAGTCCAGGTCGGAAGCACAAAAGAAGCCCCCTGAATTAAACGATGGTGATCTGTCCACCATGTTAGAGAGTGTCGAACAATCGGTTTTAAAGATATTAATTGAGATATCTTCGTGTAATCCTTGCACCATTGCTTCAGCATACAGAGCTGAAGAGGTCGCATGTGAAAACGAGCAAAGGGGATCGCGTCCGATGCAGCAGTCATAAGACCTAGAATTTCCATGCATAAGGCTACCGAAGGGAATGATTGTGACTGAAGGTTTCGACAAGCTGTAATCAACTTTAGACGTCTCTTGTCTGTTAAAGACAGAGTCATGGACACTGAATCCATCTGGAAACCCAGAAAGGTTACCCTTGTCTGAGGAATCAAAGAACTTTTTGGTAAATTGATCCTCCAACCATGATCTTGAAGAAACAACACAAGTCGATTCGTATGAGATTCTGCTAAATGTAAAGACTGAGCAAGTACCAAGATATCGTCCAAATAAGGAAATACCACAATACCCTGTTCTCTGATTACAGACAGCAGGGCACCGAGAACCTTTGTAAAAATTCTTGGAGCTGTAGCTAGGCCAAACGGCAGAGCCACAAACTGGTAATGCTTGTCCAGAAACGAGAATCTCAGGAACTGATAATGATCTGGATGAATCGGAATATGCAGATATGCATCCTGTAAATCTATTGTGGACATATAATTCCCTTGCTGAACAAAAGGTAAGATAGTCCTTACAGTTACCATCTTGAACGTTGGTATCCTTACATAACGATTCAATATTTTTAGATCCAGAACTGGTCTGAAAGAATTCTCCTTCTTTGGTACAATGAAGAGATTTGAATAAAACCCCATCCCCTGTTCCGGAACTGGAACTGGCATAATTACTCCAGTCAACTCTAGATCTGAAACACATTTCAGAAATGCTTGAGCTTTTACTGGATTTACTGGGACACGGGAAAGAAAAAATCTCTTTGCAGGAGGTCTCAACTTGAAACCAATTCTGTACCCTTCTGAAACAATGCTCTAAATCCAAAGATTGTGAACAGAATTGATCCAAATTTCCTTGAAAAAATGTAACCTGCCCCCTACCAGCTGAGCTGGAATGAGGGCCGCACCTTCATGTGGACTTAGAAGCAGGCTTTGCCTTTCTAGCTGGCTTGGATTTATTCCAAACTGGAGATGGTCTCCAAACTGAAACTGCTCCTGAGGATGAAGGATCAGGCTTTTGTTCTTTGTTGAAACGAAAGGAACGAAAACGATTATTAGCCCTGTTTTTACCTTTAGATTTTTTATCCTGTGGTAAAAAAGTTCCTTTCCCACCAGTAACAGTTGAAATAATGGAATCCAACTGAGAACCAAATAATTTGTTACCCTGGAAAGAAATGGAAAGTAAAGTTGATTTAGAAGCCATATCAGCATTCCAAGTTTTAAGCCATAAAGCTCTTCTAGCTAAAATAGCTAGAGACATAAACCTGACATCAACTCTAATAATATCAAAAATGGCATCACAGATAAAATTATTAGCATGTTGAAGAAGAATAATAATATCATGAGAATCACGATGTGTTACTTGTTGCGCTAAAGTTTCCAACCAAAAAGTTGAAGCTGCAGCAACATCAGCCAAAGATATAGCAGGTCTAAGAAGATTACCTGAACACAGATAAGCTTTTCTTAGAAAGGACTCAATTTCCTATCTAGAGGATCCTTAAACGAAGTACCATCTGACGTAGGAATAGTAGTACGTTTAGCAAGGGTAGAAATAGCCCCATCAACTTTAGGGATCTTGTCCCAAAATTCTAATCTGTCAGACGGCACAGGATATAATTGCTTAAAACGTTTAGAAGGAGTAAATGAATTACCCAAATTATCCCATTCTTTGGAAATTAATGCAGAAATAGCATCAGGGACAGGAAAAACTTCTGGAATAACTACAGGAGATTTAAAAACCTTATTTAAACGTTTAGATTTAGTATCAAGAGGACCAGAATCCTCTATTTCTAAAGCAATTAGGACTTCTTTAAGTAAAGAACGAATAAATTCCATTTTAAATAAATATGAAGATTTATCAGCATCAACCTCTGAGACAGAATCCTCTGAACCAGAGGAATCATCAGAATCAGAATGATGATGTTCAGTTAAAAATTCATCTGTAGGGAGAGAAGTTTTAAAAGATTTTTTACGTTTACTAGAAGGAGAAATAACAGACATAGCCTTCTTTATGGATTCAGAAACAAAATCTCTTATATTATCAGGAACATTCTGCACCTTAGATGTTGAAGGAACTGCAACAGGCAATGGTACTTTACTAAAGGAAATATTATCTGCTTTAACAAGTTTGTCATGACAATCAATACAAACAACAGCTGGAGAAATAGCTACCAAAAGTTTACAGCAGATACACTTAGCTTTGGTAGATTCAGCACTTGACAGCGATTTTCCTGTAGTATCTTCTGACTCAGATGCAACGTGAGACATCTTGCAATATGTAAGAGAAAAAACAACATATATATAAAGCAAAATTGATCAAATTCCTTAAATGACAGTTTCAGGAATGGGAAAAAATGCCAAAGAACAAGCTTCTAGCAACCAGAAGCAATAAAAAATGAGACTTAAATAATGTGGAGACAAAAGTGACGCCCATATTTTTTCGCGCCAAATAAGACGCCCACATTATTTGGCGCCTAAATGCTTTTTGGCGCCAAAAAATGACGCCACATCCGGAACGCCGACATTTTTGGCGCAAAATAACGTCAAAAAATGACGCAACTTCCGGCGACACGTATGACGCCGGAAACGGAAATAGAATTTTTGCGCCAAAAAAGTCCGTGCCAAGAATGACGCAATAAAATGAAGCATTTTCAGCCCCCGCGAGCCTAACAGCCCACAGGGAAAAAGTCAAATTTTAAGGTAAGAAAAATGTTAAAATGCATTATCCCAAATATGAAACTGACTGTCTGAAAATAAGGGAAAGTTGAACATTCTGAGTCAAGGCAAATAAATGTTTGAATACATATATTTAGAACTTTATAAACAAAGTGCCCAACCATAGCTAGGAGTGTCACAGAAAATAAGACTTACTTACCCCAGGACACTCATCTACATATAGTAGATAGCCAAACCAGTACTGAAACGAGAATCAGCAGAGGTAATGGTATATATAAGAGTATATCGTCGATCTGAAAAGGGAGGTAAGAGATGAATCTCTACGACCGATAACAGAGAACCTATGAAATAGACCCCTTAGAAGGAGATCACTGCATTCAAATAGGCAATACTCTCCTCACATCCCTCTGACATTCACTGCACGCTGAGAGGAAAACCGGGCTCCAACTTGCTGCGGAGCGCATATCAACGTAGAATCTAGCACAAACTTACTTCACCACCTCCATCGGAGGCAAAGTTTGTAAAACTGAATTGTGGGTGTGATGAGGGGTGTATTTATAGGCATTTTGAGGTTTGGGAAACTTTGCCCCTCCTGGTAGGAATGTATATCCCATACGTCACTAGCTCATGGACTCTTGCTAATTACATGAAAGAAAAACCTAAGCTCCCCATTGCCCTGAAAAGGGCATTTGGATGGGCATTGCCCTTAAAAGGGCATTTAGCTCTATTGCGGCCCAAAGCCCTAACCTAAAATTAAAACCCACCCAATACACCCTTAAAAAATCCTAACACTAACCCCCGAAGATTAACTTACCAGGAGAAGTCTTCATCCAAGCGGCAAGATGTCCTCCAGACGGGCAGAAGTGGTCCTCCAGACAAGCAGAAGTGGTCCTCCAGACAAGCAGAAGTGGTCCTCCAGACAAGCAGAAGTCTTCACCCAGATGGCATCTTTTATCTTCATCCTTCCGATGTGGAGCGGCTCTATCTTCAAGACATCCGGCGCGGAGCATCCTCTTCAATCGACATCTTCTTGCTGAATGAAGGTACCTTTAAGTGACGTCATCCAAGATGGCGTCCCTTAGATTCCGATTGGCTGATAGAATTCTATCAGCCAATCGGAATTAAGGTTGAAAAAATCCTATTGCCTGATGCAATCAGCCAATAGGATTGAGCTCACATTCTATTGGCTGATTGGAACATTGGAATACTGGAGCTATGGAAGTCCCATAGAAAAAAAGACTATACGCAATTTGCATAAGTTAATTTGCGGTAAGGACAAAAAAGTGTGCAGTGCCCCTAAATTTTCAAGACTCGTAATACCATCGGTAGTAAAAAAGCAGCGTTATGAGGCTTAACGCTGCTTATTTACTCATAACGCAAGACTCGCAATCTAGCCAATTGTGTTGTTTTGTTTTGTTTTTATAAAATGGTGCTTGCACTATTTACCTCAAAATAAACACAGTTTAAAATAGCTGGTGATTACCATTTTCAAATGGTGGGTCTTGGGGTTTTGTAGGGACAGTCTAGTAAAAAATTAAACTTTTATGATTTCAAATTTGCTTTGTTCTCTAGGTATTCTTTGTTGAAAGCTAAACCTAGGTAGGCTCCATGCTAATTTCTAAACCCTTGATGGCTGCCTCTTATCTTGGTGCATTTTAAACATTTTTTTAAAGCTAGACAGTGCTAGTTCATGTGTGACATTCAGATAACATTGTGCCCACTTACATGGAATTATTTATTAGTCAGCATTGATTGGCTAAAATGTAAGTCTTTCAAAAGAACTGAGATAAGGGGGCAGTCTGTAGAGGCTTAGATACAAGGTAATCACATAGGTAAAAAGTATATTAATATAACCGTGTTAGTTATGCAAAACTGGGGGGATTGGTAATAAAGGTATTATCTATCTTTTTAAACAGTATCATTTTGGAGTAGACTGTCCCTTTAAGGGAGCTAAGATAGAGGAGGTTTTATATGTACTCCCCCATTCAAACCCATACTAATGACATTGTGCGGATGAGAACCATGGCCTCCATTACATATGCAGCGTCGCCCGCAAAATTCCCCGCCTCCAGATTTTACACGATTTTGGTATTACATATACGCTGTAGCATACAAGTTACCCGCGTATATTTCACCCGTCGCCCGCAATTATTACTCCCATAGGCTAACATAGAACCGCTTCGCAAATCGGTATCCAATATCCAGCGCAAGGAATTATGTGGCGAAAATGGAGAAATCTTACTCCATTTTTACCTCGTCATAAAAGGCAGCCGTAGCAAGTCTTGCGCTGAGTATGGGAGCACCGTAACTCCCTAAAATGCCTGCAAAAATCAACTAAAACCTAACGCATGCGCAATGTCTATCTACATGTCAACCGCAATCCCCCACTGCAATCTTGAAGACATCCAACGCAGAGCATCCTCTTCCATCGACGGCGACTGTAGAATGAAGGTTCCTTTAAATTATGTCATCCAAGATGGCATCCCTTCAATTCCGATTGGCTGATAGAATTCTATCAGCCAATCAGAATTAAGGTAGGAAAAATCCTATTGGCTGATGCAATCAGCCAATAGAATTGAGCTCGCATTCTATTGGCTAATAGAATGCGAGGTCAATCCTATTGGCTGATTGGATCAGCCAATTGGATTGAACTTCAATCCGATTGGCTGATTTCATCAGCCAATAGGATTTTTCCTACCTTAATTCCGATTGTCTGATAGAATTCTATCAGTCAATCAGAAATGAATGGGCCCCATCTTGGATGATGTCATTTAAAGGAACCTTCATTCTACAGTCGCCGTCGATGGAAGAGGATGCTCCGCGTCGGATGTCTTCAAGATGGAGCCGCTCCTTGTCGGATGGAAGAAGATAGAAGATGCCGCTTGGATGAAGACTTCTGCCCGTGTGGAGGACCTCTTCTGCCCGGATTCGATGAAGACTTCTGGCCGGATCGGATGAAGACTTCTGCTCGGCTGGATGAAGACGTCTCAAGGTAGGGTGATCTTCTAGGGGTTAGTGTTAGTTTTTTTTTAAGGGGGTTTGGGTGGGTTTTAAAGTAAGGTTGGGTGTGTGGGTGGTGGGTTTTAATGTTGGGGGGTTGTATTTCTTTTTTTACAAGTAAAAGAGCGGATTACTTTGGGGCAATGCCCCGCAAAAACCCTTTTAAGGGCTATTTGTAATTTAGTATAGGGTAGGGAATTTTATTATTTTGGGGGGCTTTTTTATTTTATTAGGGGGATTAGATTAGGTGTAATTAGTTTAAACATTTTTTTAATTTTCTTTATTATTTTCTGCAATCTTAGTTTTTTTTATTTTCTGTAATTCTAGCTTAAAGGGACAGTCTACTCCAGAATTTTGATTAGACTGCCCCTTTAATTTATAGTTAGTTTATTTGTATTTTTAAAGTAGTGTTATTTGTTTTAAATTTAATAGTAACTTTATTATTTTGTAAATTAGGTAATTTTAGTTCATTTAGGGGGTGTTAGGTTAGGTTTATTGCGTTGTGGACTATGGCGGTTTAGGGGTTAATACTTGAATAGGTTAATTGCGCTGTGGGTTATGGCGGTTTAGTGGTTAATAATGTAGTTATTACTTGCGGTGTGGGTTTGATGGCGGATATAGGGGTTAATAGTTTAAATAGGCATATTGCGTTGTGGGTTGTTGTCGGTCTAGGGGTTAATACATTTAATATTAGTAATGAGAGGGGGGGATTGCGGATATAGGGGTTTTACGTGTCTGGCTTATTTTTGGGAGGTAGGTTAGACTTTTACGGGAGATTTGTCATTTTCTTTACTTTTCTTAGGCGTCGGCAGTTTCTAAAGTGCCGTAAGTCACTGGCGACTCCAGAAATTTGTATTTACGCTCATTTCTGGACATCGCTAGTTTATCCGACTTACGGCACTTTATGAACTGCCGGCGGGGTTTATATAATACCCCGATGTGCTAGGTGAAATTACGGGCGGCGCAGGTTCCCACGCTTGCGACGAAACCTGCGCCGTATATTTGATTGTGCTCCATGTGTCTTCATCTGCACTTAAAGGGTTAATTAAAGGCTCAATATATATGTAGACAGCCAAAGAAAAAGAAAGACAGAGAGAGTCATGCATAGTGTATGTCACCAGTTAATCAATCAATTAATCACTAATTGTTTACCCATGCTTTGTGTTTATTGAAGTTACTTTTTGTTTGTTGCATCTAAAAAAGGGAATTTTGAAGCATTCTATAAATATATTGAATTTAACATCCCTTTAATGCAAACAAAAATATGAGCTCTCTACATACAACTGATTTGTGGTGGATGGTCTAGAGAAGCCAATTAGCTATTCTAATTTACTTTTGTTGTGAATAAGTGAGTTATATTGCAATACATACAAAACCACATTAGACTGAAAATCAGTCAACATTTTTATTTAAACATTATTTTATTCAGAGAAAACCACACTTTTCTCCAGCTAGTTCAGTGGTTTACCAGCACTATCTATCAGCTCATGTGCTTTAACAGTTGCATATAAAGTTAATTTGTTTTCCACAGTAAAACATGTTTTATAATCCATAAAGGTCTTATTTAATGGAACAATATAATTACCTAAATTTACTCTATTAAAACACAATGGAATAAGTCACTAAACCTTTGTGTGAACTTATTTACACCATCATAATTTGTAGACATGTGCATAAATTTGGAATTCAGCATTTGTTTCACAAACAAATGCCAAATATGTCCACAGGCAGAGACATTTGAGTATTTTCTGCACTGGACATATTAGCGGATTTGCACAGATATGTGTGTGTTGTACTTTAACAATAATATAAATAGCCATATGTTGCTGCCAGTGGTCATATTCAACATTTGTTTGTGAAATGAATGCCAAATTAGAAATGTATGCAGATGCCTAATAATTGGCTTGCACTAATTAAAATTTGTTATGTGAAGGTCTGGAAAATGATTTCAAATTATTGCTTAAAGGGACAGTAAACACCAGAATTTTTGTTGTTTAAAAAGGTAGATAATCCCTTTCACCAATTTTGCATAACAACAGAGTTATATAAATACACTTTTTTCCTCTGTGATTACCTTGTATGTATGCCTCTGCAAACTGCCCTCTTATTTCAGTTCTTTTGACAGACTCCCATTTGTAGCCAATCAGTGCTGACTCTTAGGAGCTTCACGTGCCTGAGCTCAATGTTATCTATATGAAACACATGAACTAACGCCCTCTAGTGGTGAAAAACTGTCAAAATGCTTTCAGATTAGAGGCAGTCTTCAAGGTCTAAGAAAGTAGCACATGCACCTCCTAGATTTAACTTTTAAGTAAGAATACCAAGAGAACAAAGCAAAATTGGCAATAAAAGTAAATTGTAAAGTTGTTTAAAATTACATGCCCTATTTAAATCATGAAAAAAATTTTGCTTTACTGTCCCTTTAAAGGGATATGAAACCCAAAATGTTTCTTTCATGACTAAGATGTAGCATACAATTTTAAACAACTTTCTAATTTACTTCTATTATCAATTTTTCTTTGTTCTCTTGTTATCTTTTGTGAAAAATATAATTTATTTATCAATTCATTTATTTCATGGTGGTGAGAATCCATGATCCATTACTCCTCAAAATTACCCTTCATTACCACTAGATGGAGGCAAAGATTTCCAAACCCCAAAAACTCTATAAAACCCCTCCCACCTCGGAGATTCGGTTGGGCGGGCACTGGCAACGGACGCAACTGAGAGAGCTCCGTTGTCTGATCCTAATATTAGGCAGCGTTTAACGCTAAAAGTAGCCCATTAAGCCACTATCCTTGGCAGAGGGACCTTAACTCCTGTCCGGACACGAGCAGGCAAGTAGATTCTTCAACTTCTCCCCCACCGGAGCGCAAATAAAAAAAAAAAGAGGATAAACGGAGGTACAGCAGTCGGAACGGCTACACTACCACAGGGCTTTTCTCAACCCCCTTTGATGCGGCAAGTGCAGCCGAATAAACGCAAGACAACAGTCAGCAGTTGTAAGGCAGCGATTGGAACTGCATAACGGAGGTCAGTAGTGCCGCGGCGGCCATTTTTCCTTACACGCAGCAAACTTTCACTTTCAGCGCCACACCAGCCTGACACTACTGCTCAGAAACGATTCACAAATCTCATAATAATAGGCTCTGGAGAGGTGTGGGGAAAAAGTTAACTCCCTCAGTGAAATTGGTGCGGTGTGGTGGGAACTGTTGTATGGTCACAGCACAAGACTAGAACTTTATTGGCATACCTCTTCCACACACACAGGTGAAGCAGCACTACACAGCTCCTGTGGGGACCAAGGGAGATAAGACATCTATTATTGGCCCTTTATTTTACTACCTGACTGGGGGAGCAGAAGGGAGGACCAAGCCTCATGTATTAAAAATAAAGTGAGCAGCACCCTTTTTCTTTTTATTGATATCTTTAGCCCCGTGTGGGCAGCAGGCGATATGAGGAGATAAGCACTGAGTGACCCGCCCCAAGACACCCCCCCCCAGAAACTCTCCTAAGCTATCTACTGTCCTGACTTGATCCTTGCAGACCATAAGATCTTAAGAAGCAGAGCTGGTCCTAATACTGGGACACCTTTTGTCTGTATGCAAAAATATTACACCCCTTATAATAAAAGAACTGATAACATGTCTAAGCAACGCCAGCAGGAAAGACGGCAAAAAAGCCAAGCTGAAATGCACACGCCGCCAGCGGCGGCGATGGAGCTCTCTGACCCTCTGCCACAAGATACTCACCCAATAGTCTCACAGCTGTCTGCCTTATTCCTACCAAAAATTGAGCAATTACAGACGGGACTAGACACCTTGTCCTCAGATTTTAAGACCTTCTCAACACGACTAAATACAGTAGAGCAAAAGGTAGCAGATACAGAGGTACAGCAAAGAGAATCATCGCTAGACATCACGCAGCTTCAACGCCAAAATAAAGCTTTAATGTCTAAAATAGAGGACCTGGAAAACAGATCCCGGCGAAACAACCTCCGTGTGGTGGGGTTATCTGAAATGGTTCCAGGTTCCGCACTAATGGAATTCGCAGAAAACGAGCTCCCGAAGCTGTTAGGTATGGCTGAATCAGATATCCCATGTATTGCAGAAAGAGCGCACTGTGTGGGTCCTTTACCACCCAATAATGGACAAAAAGCCTTATCTAGACAATTGAAGATTAAATATCTTAACTTCAAGGACAAAACCCTTATCCTCAAAGCCTACAGACAAACAAAGGAACTAGTCTATGAGGGATCCAAGATACACTTATTTCAAGACTACTCCGCCGAAGTGGCAAGGAAGCGCAGAGAATTCTCTCCCTATTGTAGGGAACTTTTGGAAAGAGGTGAATCAGTGTCCCTCTTGTATCCAGCAAGACTCAGGCTACAGACCCCTCAGGGTCCGAGATTTTTTTAATCTACCACGCAGTTGCGTGCTTTTATGACCTCACGAAACCCATGCAGAATGGATCAAAATGAAGCAGATGGAATAGAGGAGGAAGAGAATCCTTGAAGCCACAGTAGCACTCTCTATGTGATATGAACTGTGTGGGATCTAAGATCCCTCGCTGCATTTGTTGTTATTCTTGTTTGCAGGGACATGATAGAGGAATGGAGACTAAGGACATATCTGAAGCACGATGTCAGTGGGCCCAGCCCAGGACATCATTTCATATCCTTTTCTTTTGGAATACAGTGGGGGGGGAGGGGGGGTTCATTATTGACTGCTTGATATATTTTATTACTGCATTACTTTATCGTTCACTGTTGTTGTGTTGCTTGATTGTTTTTCTCCTCTTCTCATTTTTGTCTTTTCTCCCTCAACTTTGAGACTTGGAGATATTGATCTGCTAGAATACATACTGTATCTTAACACTGATTGCCAATAATTTTGTTCAATTTTATTTTCCAAGGCTGTTAGGGACTCAGCACAACTCAACCTTTCCTGTTCCTAAAGGGAGAGGACCCCAGGGTGTCAGGACCGTAAGTAGTGAAAGTGAACGCACACACAAATGTTTAACACACTGCTTGTAGGTAGCACTGAGCCAGTATACCGTAGTAGTCTCTACCATATAGGTCGCCACATAGGGATCCCCCCCCACTATACAATCATTGAGGATGGGACTACATATTATCTCATGGAACGTAGGGGGAATCACATCTCCATTGAAAAGAAAGGCTATATTGAAGTACTTAAAATCTAGAAAGGCTGACATAGCGATCCTCCAAGAAACCCATCTGAAACCCATAGAGCATCAAAAGTTAAAGCAGGGATGGGTAGGTGAGATTATCTATACTAAATATGACAGCAACAGAGCTAGGGGTGTAGCGATCCTCTTCCGCAAGAATTTAGACTACAACATAACCCACACTGTGTTAGATCCCCAGGGACGATATATCTTACTCAAGCTCACAGTTGAAGGCACTCCAATGCTTCTAGGTGGGGTCTATGGGCCCCACACACATAAGTCAGCCTTCTGGAGTGAACTTAGGGTACAATTACTGAAAATTGCAGATGTCCCTATAGTTCTTGGTGGGGATTATAATATTGCGCCGCAGACCCCTGCTGACAGATTTCACAATCCACTACACTCACAGATAGGTTGCAGCACAAATCTCAACGCTAGGAGAGACACAAATCTGCTTTGCAGGTTTCGAAATGCTCTTCTCCTCACGGACATCTGGAGAGATAGGAACCCAGAGGTCAGGAGTTTTACTTGTGCCACTCCGGCAAAGGACACTCTGTCCCGCATTGATTATTTTTTGATTTCCGGGTCCATGAACTCTAGGGTCAGGGACGCGGGAATAGATGATCCAGTTCTCTAAGATCATGCCCCAATCACACTAAAGCTACAACTAGGGCTAGTCAGGCCTCTCAGTACCAGATGGTTATTACCCAAGTATCTGCTGCATGACGATAATTTTAGGAAGCATCTTATAGGGGAGTGGCTAACGTACGCTGAAGCAAATAAGGGACATAGGAACAATTCTGTATTGTTCTGGGAGGCAGCTAAGGCAGTGTTGAGAGGCTCTACGACGTCCTATGTCATAAATTTCAAAAAGAAAAAGCAGGTCAGGGAAGAGCTGCTTCTTAAGCAACTTTTAAATGCCAGAAATAGATATTTGCGTAACCCTACGACAGCGAACAGACTCAAATATCAAGACACCAAAGCACACAGAGACACATATCTAACTCAAAACGCAGCAAGGGACGCCACAAGGTTACAAGCCAGGTACTACCGCTATGGCAATAAAACAGGAAAGATGCTGGCTAGACTGACCAAACTAAATAATGGTTGTAACACAATACAGGCTATTAAATACAATGACATGGTCTATACCGACACAGCAGGAATACAGAGGGTATTTACACAATTCTACTCAAAACTATACACCATGAGGGAGGTTGACACAAACACTCGGGAATATTTCTGGAGAGACATTCCTCTGCCCACATTAACGGAACCCCAGCGGCAAGCGTTAAATGCAAACATAGCCCCGAGTGAGGTACTTGCCTCTATAGGGAGGCTTCCCCTAGACAAAGCCCCGGGACCCAACAGCCTACCCGGGGAGTTCTATAAAATACTTGGACAAGAAATAGCCGGCCCATTGGCTAGGTTGTTCAACGGTATTCTGCAGGGTGAAGCCAGTATGTCGCAGAGATTCACAGAAGCAAATATCAGTTTGATTCTCAAACCGGATAGAGACTGCTTAGCCCCCGAATCATACCGCCCGATTTCACTAATGAATTCGGATTATAAACTACTCACGAAAATCTTAGCAGATAGACTAGCGATAGTACTTCCTAACCTCATACATGAAAATCAAACGGGATTCGTGAAAGGTAGATCGTCGGTAGTCAATGTGCGCACCCTGCAATTCTTGCTCACCCATTATTGGAACAAAGCAAGTAAAAATCGAGTGCCACAGCAGGATGAAGCATGCACACTGCTAGTTGACGCGGAGAAGGCCTTCGATAAGGTCCTATGGAGTCACTTGTTCTTTACACTAGATCGATTCGGGATAACTGGGAACTTTACGAGATCACGAAATCCGGTGAACTGGTATGACATAAATTACGCACCCCTGAAAAAAGGAGCCTTGGATCTGACCAAACACTGGGTGGGACTACCACTGACCGTATCAGGCAGGATAGCCCTCATTAAAATGGTTCTATTTCGCAAACTGCTCTACGTAATGCAGATGCTGCCATTACTCATACACAAAAAGGACTTGCTATATTGGAAGTCACTCTTCCTGTCCTTCATTTGGGCTGGGAAAAAGCACAGGATCCATTATAGTAGAATGGTAAGCACAGTTCCCTCGGGAAGTATGGCGGTCCCAAATGTTGAACTGTACTGCTGGGCGGCACAGGCGAAATACGTCCTGGACTGGTTAACGGGAAACAGTCACTTCACAATCCCTGAACTAGAGCGACATGTGGTTCAGCCCTGGTCGCTTTCTGCTCTCCCACATCTGAGGGCTGATAAGTTAGAAAAGTTATTGTTGCCTTATCCCCTCCTGTCGCAGCCTCTGCAGGCTTGGAGAAAATTGTGCAGTAGGTTAAAATGCAGCCATGAAATCTCGAAGTACATACCCTTGCAGGGGAATCCACTTTTCGTGCCAGGTTTAACCACACAGGCTTTTAAAACTTGGAAGTCCTTGGGACTGGACAGAGTGTCCAAGATGCTGGATGGTGCTGGCAGAACTATATGTACTTTCTCGCAGCTCCAAACGACCTACAATCTGCCCCGTACGCACCATTTTGCCTACCTACAGGCTAGGCACTATGCCTCGGAGTTGGTTAACTCCGAGAATTTCCCTGAACCTAACAGTGGCGTTCATCAACTCTGCAGTATATACTCTCAGGGTTGCACTTCTATCTCCCCGGTATACAAGACACTGTTGGCCCCTAATAACGAACACACACTGGAATATTTAGGGGAAAAATGGACAGGGATTCTGAATGCTCCTATTACCAAAGCGCAGATTCAAAGTAGCATTGAAAATGTTCGGAAGGCCACTCTGGCGATGAACATCAGAGAATCTCACACTAAAATCCTGCAGTCAGCCTACGTGACTCCGAACCAATACAAGAAGTGGGAAAGAGATCACACGGGGAACTGTCCGAAATGCTCTAAAGCACAGGCAACCTTACTGCACATGATATGGGAATGCCCCAGATTGACAAAGTTTTGGGGGATGATTTGTTTTTGGCTACGTTCCCTAAACATAGAAGTGACAACGCTTACACCGCAAATGGTCATATTCCTGGATACGCCAGGGCTGCCCAGAAGTCAGACAACCTTTATACACAATGTCATTCTCCAAGCGAGAAAAATAATCTTGAAATATTGGATAGATAGACGCGCCCCTACCCTATCGCAGCTAAAAACTGAGATACATTCACAGCTGATACACGAACAGGTAGACACTATGGGAGATGTGGCCAATCGTACGGCACGTTTTATGAGAAAATGGGACACTTATCTACACTCACTGCATGCCTCGCAATTGGCGAGAATTCTATACCCCATACGCAATTCTGAATATCTCTTGGAAGCTCAGTTGCGAGGAGAATGGAAGGTAGATTTTGATGAACAGTAAATAGAGAGGTATTACCTCTTTAGCGGAGGGTGAGATGTGAATCAGGCAGGGGGGACTGACACCCTGGGGGAGTAGCGATAGCCGACTGGCTGAGAAATGGAGGAGGGGGGAAAAGGGGGGGGGGGGAATTGATTAACAAAAAAAAAAAACTGTGAGAGACATGTCATGTTGATGTAAAACTAATTGTTTACACAGTACCAGTATGATATTCTGTAACCATGTTTGATGCTATGTTATTCCTGATGATATTTGACCCCCGGAAATTGTTTTCCTTTTCTCTTGCTTTGATTTATGTTATGTCTCTTCACAGAATAAATAAAGGATTTAAAAAAAAAAACCCTCCCACCTCACAGGTACCTCAGTCTAATGTATAACCAAGCAAAATGAGGAAGGAAAACAATAAGAGTAATAAAAGGAACAGTGAAAAAAAAGATGTGCTAAAGTAAAAAAACTAAAAGATAGGGTGGGGTCTCGTGGACTCTCACCACTGTGAATGAAATAAATTTATCAGGTAAGCATAAATTATGTTTTCTTTCCTAAAGGTGGCGAGAGTCCATGATCCATTACTCCTGGGAACTGATACCCAAGTTGTGGAGTCCATAAGTAACAACAGGAAAGGTGGAATCTAAAAAAACAAACATATTTTTTCACTGGAAATTAAATCCACAACCCTAATAAAAAAAATAATCAACAGGCAAAAATAAATCAATTGGAGACAACTGCCTGAAGGACACCCTACCAAAGGCTGCCTCAGAAAAAGCAAGAACATTAAAATGGAAGAAAAAAATGCATAAAGGCCAAATGGCTGACAGGTAAAAAAATGAAACACTGATAAAACATTCTAAAAACATAAGAAGTGTAAACTGGTCTGATAAAATGAACAGAAAGCCATCTAGGTGGAGGCTGACCTGCCTCCAAGAAAAACTATCGCCTAGATTTAGAGTTCTGTGTTAGCCATCCAAACCAGCGTTAGGGGGTCCTAACGCTGGTTTTGGCCGCCCGCTGGTATTTAGAGTCAGTCAGGAAAGGGTCTAACGCTCACTTTCCAGCCACGACTTGTCCATACCGCAGATCCCCTTACATCAATTGTGTATCCTATCTTTTCAATGGGATCTGCCTAACGCTGGTATTTAGAGTCTTGGCTGAAGTGAGCGTTAGAACTCTAACGACAAAGCTCCAGCTGCAGAATAAAGTCAGGAGTTAAGAGCTTTCTGGGCTAACGCCGGTTCATAAAGCTCTTAATTACTGTGCTCTAAAGTACACTAACACCCATAAACTACCTATGTACCCCTAAACCGAGGTCCCCCCCACATCGCCGCCACTATAATTAAATTTTTTAACCCCTAATCTGCCGACCGCACACCGCTGCATCCTACATTATCCCTATGTACCCCTAATCTGCTGCCCCTAACAACGCCGACACCTACATAATATTTATGTAATCAGAAAGTGCGGTGGTATACGGATCAGCAAACCCCTTAAAAAGCGTCAACCTGCTATAAGCAACTGAAGAGGGCGAAGAACCGGCAGTACAGGTACAGTGCTGAGGGTCTCCTGTGCCCTATGTTATATAACACTTATTAAGTTAGTTTGGTCTACGGGCTGACCTGATGCTAGCGTGCCTCACACCTGGCCCAATTTAAGCACTGTTTGATTCAGCCGCCTAGGGTAAGTCCCTGATGCGATCAGGGTGAAGGTAGGGCGGTCTTTTCTCGAGGGCCAGGGTGCTGTGTTACAGCCTGGACTGTATATTGTTTGATACAAGTAAGCCCAGTATAGAGTGTTGCAAGGGGTCTTTTCTATGCATCAAGTTATATAATATACCTTGATACATGTCTATACATGGAAAATAGGCATCAACATGAACGTCCTTTATTCTGTTAAGCTCTAAAAACATACAGGGAGCATACTGTTCTTCTGGAAAGTTATCCTCAGCTGGAACTCTACCCATTTTCTAAGGCTTATACAGAGTTGACGGTTGAATATACATATGAACTGGCTATTGATGGATTATAAATATCAACAAACTTTTCCTTTGTAGCCTTCTTACCTTCTTACCCACTAGGATAAAGAAGAGCAATTTACCTAATAGTGTTTCTGGACATGCTTATGAATCCTTTCTGTTATAAAAGAACGTCTTGTTTGAAGTAACTGTTTTTATTAAGTTGAAAATTGCTGGAAACTAATTTTTAATGATGTTTGTTCTTTTAGAGAAACTCTGAAATATAAGAGCTTTGAGTAAATTCTGTCTACTACAGGTTCAATAGTTAGTAAATAACAACATATTAAAAAAAAAGAGAGAAACACCTGATAGTAGGCAGTTAAAGATTTGATAGATGTTGGCTGCTGAGTATTTAAGAACAAGCTTGATTTAAAAAGGGAAAAGAATTACCCAAATACTGCATACTAATTACATATATATATAATAGGTGTGATATCTAGTTTAGATTAATGACTGTTAAAAGTACCTGAAAATGCTGATATTTCCCACTCTCTCCACAGGAATTATATATTGTATATAGTGTTAAGAGGGATTAAGTGACATGGAAATGTGCTTGTGTTTTTCCTTTTAGTTGCTGCTGCTTAAAATAATTATGTCTATGTCCATAGGTCCAAATTAACCTTTTCCTGAAATACTGTGGGCCTCTTGATTACAGACTATTATTACGCAAAGTTTGAAGTGTATGTATAGCTTGTGATAGTAACATATTTTATGATTCTCTACAGTGACCAGTAACGCAAATAACTCTATAGTCTCTAGGTGCATAGAATCAACTTAAAAATAGTAAGGCGGCATAGCCATAGCCACGAATGATTTCTTCTTTATATATTTCACTATTTATATGCCTTCTGATGAGGCTTAGACCTTCTATAGAATTAAATAATTGACTCACTTTTTTGATTTACAACACACCTACACTTTAATTTTCCCTTTTTCTTTTTCTTTTTTTTTTTCTCTTTCCTTAGTGTGTGTGATTTATCTGTGTGATACACTTAATGGACAAATTTTTGTCCTCCACCGCTTTTTCACCCCTAGCTATGCCACCTAAATCAAAAGACAAAAAGGGACCCAGAGCTAGCTTAAGTTCTCAGGAGGAACCTTTATATTTTGAAAGTAAACAATTATTACAAAGTATGTCAGACTTATTCACGCCACAATTTGCAGAGATTAAAATGGAGATATCCAATCTAACAACAGAAGTCCGCCAATTTTCTGGCCGACTTGACGAGGCAGAGCACAGAATTTCCAACTTAGAGGACTTATTAAATAACCAAGATATAACAGTAGCGGATCATGAAAAAAAAATAGCTACCATGCAAGCCAAGATCGAAGATCTTGAAGACAGATCCAGACGCAATAATCTAAACATAGTAGGCCTGCCTGAAAGCGCTGAGTTTAATGACCTCATACATTTTGCATCAGTTTTACTACCACAATGTGTGGGCTTACAGAACCAACCGCCTATGTTAATAGAAAGAGCACACATGCTAGGAGCAGTTAAGGAGAACCTTTCAGGACCTGCTAGACCCAGACCAATTATAATAAAATTTCTTAACTTCCAAGATAAGACTTTAATAATGCAGAATTATCGTAAAATTCAGGAGTGCAAAATAAATCAACATAAATTACTTTTATTTCAAGATTTCTCTGCAGAAACTTCGGCAAAACGAAGAATCATGGCACCGTTCTGCTCTAAATTTATCAATGCTAAATTACAAGCAAAATTGGTTTATCCAGCAAAAATCATAGTTAAAATCAATGATATCACCCAAATAATTACAGAACCTGAAGCAGCTCAAACACTATGTAAAGAACTTAAACTCAATTAGAATGAATAGAATTCTAGATTTCAGTCTTATCTGTTCTTCTTTAGATTTAAGTATGGTGCTTGGCTGGGATGCTTGTATGAATGTTGTATGTATGAGAAGGGTTTTAGTTTTTTTTTTTTTTTTTTCTCCTCACCCCCCCCCCCCCCCGCCAACCTCGCATTATTTCTTTATGATTTTTCTCAAAGAAGTACAGCGACACATTCTCTTCCTAGCAGAATAATATGAGTATAAATGAACTTAATTTTTTATCCTGGAATGTGGGGGGAATAACATCTCCAATTAAAAGAAAAGCAATTATTAGACACCTAAACTCTCTTAATCCGCAAATAGTTTTCCTACAGGAAACGCACTTAAAACCAGAGGAAGCTACAAAACTAAAATCTAGATGGGTAGGCAATGTAATATACTCACCATATTGTGGCAGGAAAAGGGGAGTGGCGATTTTATTTAATAAGAATTTGCAATGTGATATTCTCTCCCAAATTATAGATCAAGAAGGGAGATATATTATCTTAGAAGTACGGATACATGACCTAAAACTGGTCCTTTGTAACGTTTATGGCCCTAATAAACCCGAAAAAAAAATTTGGGAGAATTTGAAATCTAAGTTAATGTATTATAGTAATCAAGGAATAATTATCGGGGGAGATTTTAATATTGCTCATAGGCCTCGATTAGATAGGTTTAAATGTGTTAACAAATCTGAGTTTGGGAAGAATCGGATCTTGTCCAAATTCATGATGGATCTTGGGCTCTCGGATGTCTGGCGTATACAATTCCCCGATATAAGAGCATTTACATGCGAATCCAAAACATTTAACACTCTTTCCCGTATAGATATGTTTCTGGTATCAGAACCTTTATTAAATCAAGTTATTAAAACAGATATCAGAGATATAATTATTTCTGATCATGCAATCATCTCGTTACGAATCAAAACGGGTGTAAATTCCGGGCCTAACTTTTCTAGACTTTTCTTTCCCTCCTATCTAATAAATAACCTACAATTCACTAACTGGTTGCGAGAGAAATGGAATGAATATAAGAACAACAATATCTCCTTCTGGTTTAAACCAGAAATATTCTGGGAAGCATTTAAGGCGACCATTAGGGGTGAAATAAAAGCATATCTATGTAAGTTAAAAAGAATTTGTAAGGCCCGAGAAACTCAGTTAACAAATCAAATTAGGAACGCCTATGAGGTATATATTAGGGATCCTACTAAACAAACTTGGGATAACTATTCTGAGAAAAAAAATGAAAGGGATCTATATGAAAGGGATCTATATATTAAACATAAGACTACACAAGAAGACTTAAAACTGAGAGCTAGATATCAAGGGAACTATGGGAGATCTGCTAGGTATCTCGCTAATCTAATTAAACATAGACAGAGTAATAGAAGAATTAATAAAATTAGAGTAGCAGGTAAAAATATCACCAACCCAGCGGAAATTAAAGAAGCCTTTTATGAATTTTATAAAGAGATCTATAAGAAAGAGGAAATAAATGATCAAAATAAATTAAATTTCTGGAATAGTCTTAAAATACCCAAGATATCTAGTCAAGAGCTTGAGTTATTAAATGCACCGATTACAATGGAAGAAGTTGCAAAGCAGATTAAGGTGGCTAAAACCTCTAAGGCACCTGGCCCTGACCAATTGCCAATGGAATTATATAAAATTCTTCTGGAACATGTTCCGGAAACCCTGGTGAAGCTGTTCAATTCTTATTACATAGAAAATAAGAAACCATCTAGATATTTTTCGGCATCTTTAATTACCCTCTTACCGAAAAAGAATAAAGATCCAGAAAACATGGCAGCTTATAGGCCTATATCACTATTAAATTGCGACTATAAGATTCTCACATCAATTTTAGCAAATAGATTGAAAAGTTGCATTGGAAATCTGGTCCATGCGGATCAAGTGGGTTTCATGCCAGGTAGAAATGTGTCCAAAATCATACGCCGAGTCTTGACAGTTTTGGATTTTTTCTGGCTAGAAAATAAGGGCAAAACATGTCGAGAAAGATCTAATATGGCCTTAGTGGCGATCGATGCTGAAAAGGCTTTTGATCTCATTAACTGGGATCATCTATTTTGTTCTCTAGCAACTTTTGGTTTTATGGGTAATTTCCTAACAATGATCCATACAATCTATCAAAACCCAATTTCTAATCTATTAATAAATTCTGAACCTTCTCCAGATATTATTTTGGGTAAAGGCACACGACAGGGCTGCCCGCTTTCACCTCTTTTGTTTAACTTGGCGTTAGAGCCTTTTGCGGTGAAAATAAGGCAAGACTTACCAGGGATAACGATTGGTAAAAATAAAATCGTGCTTACTTTATATGCGGATGACTTACTTCTATTTATGAATGAATCAGATCTATCCATACAACATTTTTTAACCATAGCTAAACAATTTGGGTCCTTCGCGGGCTATAGGATCAACCCAGAAAAATCCGAAATCTTATGGTTCACTCAAAATGATACTCCACCGGGTAGATATCCCTTTAAAATGGTAGATTCGATAAATTATCTAGGGATAAAAATTCATAAAGACCCCAATGCATGGTATGATTTGAATTTCACACCGTATTTTCTCAAATACAAACAAGAACTGGACAGGTGGAACTCGCTTCCAATTTCGCTATCTGTGCGAGTTGCCATGATTAAGACTCTCTTCTTCCCCCAGCTTCTCTATTTACTTCAAAATTTGCCGCTTCTGATTAAAAGTAAAGATGTAACCATATTTAATAACCTTACAGCAGGGTTCCTATGGAACCAAAAACGCAGACGGATATCTATACAAAATCTAGCTTTACATACAAATATGGGAGGCTTGGCACTTCCAAATCTCAAATATTATAACTTAGCCATATTAAGTAAATATATTCTTGATTGGATCACGGAAACAGAGTATACAACTAATCTACACCTGGAAATGGAAATTGTATCTCCATTCAGTCTGAGAGCTTTGATTCATTTGGATAAGAGGGAGCTACCTAAATGGCTGGTTAAGATGGGGACTCTGCTGAACCCTATCTTGGCCTGGCATAAATTGTGTCATGAGCTAAGGATTAATTGGAAATCCTCTAAATATCTGCCCATTCAAGGCAACCCTAAATTCCCAGCGGGAATTTCTACTAGGACCTTTAAAGTATGGTTTAATAAAGGATTACAGGATGTGATCCAAATCAGGGATAATAGGTTAGATATAGCTAAGTCGTTTCTGGATCTTCAGAGTGAATTTGGGATCCATAAACATAGCTTCTATGCATACTTGCAATTGAGACACTTGTATGAAGAATTGTGGCAGGACAATAAAACTGATTGGAAGCTTGGAGATATTGATATAATAATTAAAATTTACAGACAAGGTATCAGGTCTATCTCTCCCTTATACAATTTATTGATTCAGAAAGCTGGCCAGGCCCGACTTGAAGTTTTAGCTGAGAAATGGAAAATATATTTCCCCCAGCTTACTTCGCTAGAAATCGAAGATAGTTTTAAAAGAATAGGGAAAACTACTAGTATAATATCTTGGAGAGAATCGCATTGCAAACTTCCTAATTTAATATACGTTACTCCTGCACACCTTAAAAAATGGTATCCTCTTGATAACAATGTTTGTTTGAAGTGTGGGAATTTGAATGCAGATATTATGCATTGCTTCTGGAAATGTCCAATAATCTATCAGTTTTGGAATAAGATAAATTTCTGGTTAGCTCTTAGTTTAGAAGTCCCATATAAGATAGGCCCATTAGAGGTTTTCCTTCTGTGTAAACCCTCGGAAAATAAACATTACAAGACAATCAACACAATTATATTAATTGCCCGTAATACAATTTTATTAAACTGGAAATCTAATAGATTTATATCTTTTCAAAAATACAAATCAGTGGTGGCCAATACAATTATTATAGAACAATATTTTAGTGATCTATTTATAGAAGGGAATTTGAAGAAATACCTGCAAAAATGGCTGGGTATAATAAAATCATATTCCCCTTTAATCCAAGAGCAATTAATCCTGGGTATAAAAAAAACAACTTTTTTTGACATTTTGGTGCAGTTAGGTAGTCTACCACCTGAATGAGCGTAAACTTTTCACAGAAGGTGACTAATCATAAAATACTTGGATATTTGGAATGAGAATGGGGGTGGGAGAAGTGGAGGAATCCTTTTCCCCTTTTTTTTTTGTTTTTGTGTTATGTTTTGTTTTAATTAGTTTGAGTTGGGGGGGGGGGCAGGCTAATACAATAATAAAAAGCACACCAACATCAACCCAATGTTCATTTTTTGTTTCCTTTTCTCTTTTCCTTCCGAGCTATCTGATATAGTATTTGTTAAGTTTTGTTTCAAATTACCGTGCGTGGTAAGATTAATATGTGCATGTAACAAAAAATTTTCTGCTACAGATAATGTCTGGATATTTTGTTGGTTTATAAATAAATAATAATAAAAAAAAAAAAAAAAAAAACCCTAATCTGCCCTCCCTATCGCTGACACCTAACTTCAAGTATTAACCCCTAATCTGCCGACCGGACCTCACTGCTACTATAATAAATGTATTAACCCCTAAAGCTAAGTTTAACCCTAACACCCCCCTAAGTTAAATATAATTTAAATCTAACGAAATAAAATAAATCTTATTAAATAAATAATTCCTATTTAAAGCTAAATACTTACCTGTAAAATAAACTCTAATATAGCTACAATATAAATAATAATTACATTGTAGCTATTTTAGGATTAATATTTATTTTACAGTCAACTTTGTATTTATTTTAACCAGGTACAATAGCTATTAAATAGTTAATAACTATTTAATAGCTACCTCGTTAAAATAATTACAAAATTACCAGTAAAATAAATCCTAACCTAAGTTACAATTAAACCTAACACTACACTATCAATAAATAAATTAAATAAACTACCTACAATTATCTACAATTAAATCAACTAAACTAAATTACAAAAACAAACACTAAATTACAAAAACAAACAAACCCTAAATTACAAAAAATAAAAAAAGATTACAAGAATTTTAAACTAATTACACCTACTCTAAGCCCCCTAAAAAATAACAAAGCCCCCCAAAATAAAAAAATGCCCTACCCTATTCTAAAATAAAAAGTTTACAGCTCTTTTACCTTACCAGCCAATTGAACTTGAATCTGATTTTTCCTACCTTAATTCCGATTGGCTGATATAATCCTATCAGCCAATCGGAATTCGAGGGACGCCATCTTGGATGATGTCCCTTAAAGGAACCTTCATTCGTCGTCTAGTCGTCGGGAGAAGAGGATGTTCCGCGCCGGAGGTCTTGAAGATGGAGCCGCTCCTCGTCGGATGGATGAAGATAGAAGATGACGCTTGGATGAAGATGTTTGCCGGTCCGGATGTCCTCTTCTTGCCGGATAGGATGAAGACTTCGGAGCATCTTCTGGACGGATCGGTGATACCCAACGTGGTGAAGATAAGGTAGGGAGATCTTCAGGGGCTTAGTGTTAGGTTTTTTAAGGGGGGTTTGGGTTAGATTAGGGGTATGTGGGTGGTGGGTTGTAATGTTGGGGGGTATTGTATTTTTTTTTACAGGCAAAAGAGCTGTTTTCTTTGGGGCATGCCCCGCAAAAGGCCCTTTTAAGGGCTGGTAAGGTAAAAGAGCTTTAAACTTTTTATTTTAGAATAGGGTAGGGCATTTTTTTATTTTGGGGGGCTTTGCTATTTTTTTAGGGGGCTTAGAGTAGGTGTAATTAGTTTAAAATTGTTGTAATCGTTTTTTATTTTTTGTAATTTAGTGTAGTTGATTTAATTGTAGATAATTGTAGGTAGTTTATTTAATTAATTTATTGATAGTGTAGTGTTAGGTTTAATTGTAACTTAGGTTAGGATTTATTTTACTGGTAATTTTGTAATTATTTTAACTAGGTAGCTATTAAATAGTTATTAACTATTTAATAACTATTGTACCTGGTTAAAATAAATACAAAGATGCCTGTAAAATAAATATTAATCCTAAAATAGCTACAATGTAATTATTATTTATATTGTAGCTACATTAGGGTTTATTTTACAGGTACGTATTTAGCTTTAAATAGGAATAATTTATTTAATAAGATTTATTTTATTTATTTAGATTTAAATTATATTTAACTTAAGGGGGTGTTAGGGATAGACATAGCTTTAGGGGTTAATACATTTATTATAGTAGCGGTGAGGTCCGGTCGGCAGATTAGGGGTTAATACTTGAAGTTAGGTGTCAGCAATGTTAGGGAGGGCAGATTAGGGGTTAATACTATTTATTATAGGGTTTTTGAGGCGGGAGTGAGGCGGTTTAGGGGTTAATACATTTATTATAGTGGCGGTGAGGTCCGGTCAGCAGATTAGGGGTTAATAAGTGTAGGTAGGTAGCGGCGATGTTGGGGGGGGCAGATTAGGGGTTAATAAATATAATCTAGGTGTCGGTGATGATAGGGGCAGCAGATTAGGGGTACATAGCTATAATGTAGGTTGCGGCGGTGTCCAGAGCGGAAGATTAGGGGTTAAAAGTGTAATGCAGGGGTCAGCGATAGCGGGGGCTTAAGTCTAGGCCAGACTAGGACTAAACCATGAATTTTAGCTCAAACTGCCCCATTGTTTCCTATGGGGGAATTGTGCACGAGCACGTTTTTGAAGCTAGCCGCATCCGTAAGCAACGCTGGTATTGAGAGTTGCAGTGGTGGTAAATATGCCTGTACGCTCCCTTTTTGGAGCCTAACGCAGCCCTTCAGAGAACTCTCAATACCAGCGTTGTTTAAAAGGTGCGGGGGGGGGTAAAACACGCGTAGCTAACGCACCCCTTCTAACGCAAAACTCTAAATCTAGGTGTTAATAAATAAAAAGCTTCAAACAAGAAGCCAAAGAAACAGCAAAAATTATCTGAACTTAATAGAACCAGCAAAAGGAACAAACAAACTAAAAGTTTGCTAGAAAACCGTAGTAGTGTCAACATGACACTACGAAGCTCTAACAGAATCCAAAACATAAAGAGACCATTCGGAATAATAAAGAGGGGGCAACAATGTCCCAACTTATATAGTCAGAAAACATAACCTTATCCTAAAGAAAAATAAGATGAGGAACACAATAAAGAGTAGACACTCTTTAACAGATGAAATAGCTAAATGAAACAAAAAAATTAAAAAAGAAGTTTACTTTCCACCTAATGCATAGGACCAAATGGAGGAATCGGCAACATTTTCAAGACCAAATAAAGGTTCCAAGCTTAAGTCTAGTCTAGGCCAGACTAGGACTAAACCATGAATGTCACAAAGATAATCTTTTTACAGAACATAACAAGGACAGAAAACTGTTCCTTCAAAATAACTGGCGGATAAACCCTTTTTCAAACCAACCTATGAAATTGCAAGAAATCTAAGAATTCAAAAAGAATGCCAAGAAAAAAATTGATTTGTGCACTAATAAATAAAGGCCTTCCAGACCTTTAAACAACAATTCCCTGAGTCACAGACTTACAAGCCGATATAAGAAACTCAATAACTGAATAAATAGTACAAAAGGTTTATGATTCTATCCCCATGCCATCAAGACAAGAGAACTAGAATCCGGATAGAAAGAAGAACCTTAAAATAGAAGGTCTGGATACAAAATAAGCAGGCAAGTATAGAAAATGGACAACACAACCAGATCTGCATACCAAATACTGCAGGAACAAGCTGGAGCAAAACAGAATTACCAAAGCTCTTCCTGACAAATCTTGGCAATCACCCTGCAATAAAAGACCTGAGCAACCACAAACACAGATCAAAGATCTCTGGGCTTAAAACAGAATCTGGGGAAATTGAGATTCAACCGGGAAGCCATCAAAACTATCTCTGGGTGACCCCAAAGATATATAATCTGATAGAGCATAATTAAGAGACCACTCTTCCCGACGGAAGAACTGAAGACTAAGAAAAACTGCTTTTAGCGGAAATCAGACAGCAAAAAGCTTCTGTCTAGGAAAGATATAGAGATACAATCCTCGTAACTGTATGTTCCTCCCTGATGATTGACATAAGATTTAGATGTAACATATTCTAATCCGAAACAGAAAAAAAAAATAGAGGCCAACTCTGAAAGGCCCTGAATAATGCACAGAGTTTTAAAACATCAATAGGTAACCTCAAATTCTGAAGAAACCAAACTCCTTATACCTTCTGAACTCCCCAGACAGCCCCCCCTCCCCCCCCCCCACCATCCTGAAAAAAAACTTAAATCTATAGAGATTACAGACAAAAAAAAACCCGGAATAAAGAGCTAAGAGCTAATAGCTCATCTACCAAGACAGAAACACACTTGTTCTAGAATGTAAATGAGTCCTCAGAGACAACTGAGGCAGGCCCTTGAATCATTAGAAAAAGATACAAGCCGAATAGACTCATATGGAAGTGAGCTAATAGAGACTGTATATTATAACAGGCAAACCCCAGCTTCAACCATCTTTGGTCTGCCAAAGAAAATCTCATAGAAACTGAATCTATAAAACCCACAGAAAAATAACCTTTATCTGAGAAACTATTAAACTATTTGAAAAAATAACTTTCCAACCAGAGAATTACTGCTGTATGGAAAGATGGAACTTGAACCAAGATATCATCCAAGCCAGGAAACACTGAAATACCCTGAGAGCTGATTACAGAAAAGAGGGTTTCCAGAACCTTAGAGAGTTTTAGCCAGAACAAACAGAAGAGCAACAAGCTGAAAAAGCTCGTCCAAAAAAGGAAATCTCAGATGTTCCTAGATATAAGAACATAAAGATTAGCATCCTTAAAATCTATTGAGGACATAAACTGACCTCACAGAAAACTCTGGAATTAGAAATCATGTCAGCAGACAAGATTCTAATTATAATACGCTTCTAGAAAGAACAGCTAAAGAAATACTCTAGCATTAATGAGAGACAACAAAAGAAAGCTTTCGCACATTTAAACAACATAAGAGTTTTAAAAAAATCTCACTAGCAGAATCAAAAGAAAACTACCCAGAAAGATAAAGATCAAGCAACAGTCACCTCAACAATAGATATCACTGTACTGAAAATGTAACTTGCTTCCAAATAAGCCCTCCTAAGGATGGAAATAAACTTCCTATCTAAAGGGACTATAAAGGAAGAACTGTCTTCCAAAGGAATGCTAGAACATATAGCCAGATTAAAAATGCCCTCAACCATTTTGATACTAGCTTCCAAAGTATCAATAATAGAAACCTGAAAACCTTAACTTAGTCCAATTTCTGGAAATAATCTCAGAAACTGCAAAAGGGACAAGAAACACACCAAGGGATTAAACAGCATACAACATTTATATGGTATATGCCCATCTACATTAGGATCATGTAACCTCTAAAATAAATAAGAAATCAAAAATCCTTTAAAAAGAGAATGAAAGTGCATAACATAAAATAAAAGGATGTCAGTAAAATGATCAGAGTAAGACTATTGACCAACAAAGAAAAAAAACCCTCTGAGGACACAGCAACCTCATAACTAGAAATTGAAATTTTAGCAGGCTAGAAATTAGTAGAAAATAAATTCTGAACCGACCTTTTACACTTAGTTGAGAGATACAAGGCCACCAACATTTCAGCACTGTTGTTTGAATGAAGTTCATAATGCCAGGCAAAAGAACATTCTTCCTGTAAGGAACAAACAGAAGGAGCAATAATACCCTTGAAGCAAGAACAATAGTAGTAATGGTCAGAATGTATTCAAATATTAATACATTTGTTGCATAAGATTGTTGAAGGAAATACCTTCGCATATAACAATATAAACATTTAACACTGGTAGTAAAATGTTCAAATGACCCAGCTTCAAAGGCAGATTTAGGGACTGAATTACAAGGCTCCATAACTGCAAAAGAAATAAATAATAATAATAAAGTTAAATAAAAAAACTTACAATTTGAAAATAACACTAATACAAGACAAGTACATTTTGCATCCAGACAGCACACTTGTAAAGTGAGGCACACCAAACTTACATCATATATAAAAGAAAAGGGCACCAAAAAGTATGCACACTATCAGGCCAACGCACGCAGACCCTAAGGCCAGCGTGTGTAAAGAAAGTATGCGCTTAAAAACTAGTATGCGTCAAAATACATGCATGCAAACGCTGAAGCACCAAGAATATGTATGTGCATAAAAAAGACAATGCAGATAAAAAGAAACATACTAACAGTATAAAATAACAACATATATATAACTGTCCCAAGGCTATGTATGTAAATGGTTTACAGAGTGCCAAATAAATAAAAATATAGTACTTACCCAAAAATACTCTGCTACTGGAGGAAACCAGTAGGAATCCTAGACGAGTGCTGAAACATAACAGAAGAACTGGAATAGGAGTATATCGATGAACCAACAGCCAGAGGCAAAGGGCAAGTCCCTGCGATCCCCATAGCAAGGCTTGTAACTAAATCCAGACTGGAGAAATATTTGCCACTTCTAATACTCCAAATGCATACCTCTGACAAGCAATTTATACTCTGAGGGGAAACAGGCCTCAACTTGATCTGAGAGCTCATCTCTCTGAAGAATCAAATGCACATCTTCACCAATCAGCGGCTAGCGCCCAGTAGTCCAATGCTGCTACTGATCCTATCTAGTTATGCTTTTCAACAAAGGATACCAAGAAAACAAAGAAAATTAGAAGTACATTGGAAAGTTGCATGAAACTTTAATGTTATTATTGTCTCCTTTTAATGAAACATATATGGGGCCATTTTTCACTTATTGAATTTCACACCTTAAATGACTTTAAATATCCCAGATAAACCTTTTCAAATTACTAATTAGTACCCAAGAAAAGTTTTAAAATGTAACATTAGTTTTTGGCATGGCCAAAACACACAGAAATTACACCCCGCCCCCCCATATTAAATAACGTTAGGAAGCAACATCACCAAACAGATACAAACTCCACCTCTTCATTCAATTTAAGTTAAAATAAATTAACAATAAATAAAACACATGCCTACTATACCAATAATATGCCTGTTTAAATGTCTTAAATACATCTACACACCTCTCTAGGATTTTGGAGGTTATTGCAGACAACTATACATTGTTAAAAGGGGTTTATCAATATGCAAGCCCTTTAACCGGTAATGTAATCACTACAACCCAAAATTGCCCTTTTGTTTGTCGATAAACCTATGCATTTAGCTTTTGGATTTCTAAATTGCAAGATTAAGAAGGCAAATAAGGATTATGGGTTGTTCTTGGGAGGTAACAATTTCTAGCTTGAGGGGTATTCATGGCAGAAGCATTTTATCATTATGATCACTGGAGAAAAAAAAACATTGAACATTGTTCAGAAAATGTATTAAAATAACAAGTGCAAGATTGTAATCAAACCTATTATTATTAAAAAAAATATGATAAAAATATGGGGCACAATTTTATTGAGTCACCAAAAATGTTTTGTTTAAAAAGATAGATAATCCCTTTATTACCCATTCCCTGGCTTTGCACAAACAACACAGAATTATATTAATACACTTTTTACCTCTGTGATTACCTTGTATCTAAACCTCTACAGACTGTCCCCTTATTTCAGTTCTTTTGACAGACTTGCATTTTAGCCAATCAGTGCTAACTCATAAATAACTCCACGGGTGTGAGCACAATGTTATCTATATGACACACATGAACTAACGCCCTCTAGTTGTAAAAAACATGTCAAAATGCATTCAGATAAGAGGCCGCCGGCCTTCAAGGGCTAAGAAATTAGCATATGAACCTCCTAGGTTTAGTTTTCAACTAAGAATCCCAAGAGAACAAAGCATAATTGATGATAAACGAAAATTGGAAAGTTGTTTAAAATGGCATGCCCTATATGAATCATGAACGTTTATTGTTTACAAAACTGTCCCTTTAAGCATCTCAGCAAGTATGCAGATTTTATTGTACTTTTTTTGCTCACCACATATTGACTTCCTGCTCACCATTTTGTTATGTAGAGCTTTTTGTTTTCCAAGTATGATGTACTGTTTTACCTTAATGGTAAATAAAAATAGGCTTTTTCTTTTTCAAGGAACCCAGTGGGCATGAAGAACAAAAAAATGACTCACTGTTTATTGTGTCTGCACATCTTAAAAATATGTGTGTAGCACAATAGAATAGCATTGAATATGAAGCTAGATAATCTAGACTAACAGGGAAGCATTGGCACTTTCAGAATCAGCAATTAGAGTAATAATGAATCCCTTAAAGGGACAAAAGTAAGAATTATACATTCATGATTTATACTGCGCTCCATGCCATAAGAGCATACTGAGGTAGCCTCAGGAGTTTGGACCAGTCTTGAACACTAGTCTAGGGGCCAGATTATCTAAAGGTCTCTGGTCTTAGAAGGTTCTGTAATAAATCTCACCAGTACTATGAATCCCCTGTTGGAATTATCTAAAGGTCATTTTTACCTTGAAACCAATGTGTATTGCAAAGAGGTGATCCCTGCATTAAAAAATGAAATCTTGAAGTAAAAACACACAGAAAAAAATATATTGTTAAATTGCATTTAAATGTTTAACAAAAAAATTGTATTTTATTAAAAATGTTAAATTTGTGTTGAAATTACGCACGTAGTAGACATTATAATACAACTACACTGCACATTCATAAACACTGAAATTCATGCTGTATTTGTATATATATATATATATACAGAGATATACAAAGTGAGAGAGATATAAACACACACATATATGAATTTATATTTTATATATATATATATATATATATACACATGTCCCTTTAAGAACTTATTTAGGGCCAGATTACATTACCTGTAAAGGGGCAAATTTGCACATTTACGGGTGCACGTTAAATAACCAGCCATTAGTGCGCTAGACTTCATTAAGCAGAGGTCAGATATCTGGTTAATTAAATGTCCCCCAATTTCCCCAAAAATAATGTGTATAGTTCCTTAATAAAAATAAAAAATAGTACCATCTTTATTTTATATTTTTGTAACTGCACAAAGCAGTTTTAAGGGGTTAAAGTGTGCGGATGTGGGGAGTTCGAAAAAAAAAAAAAACAGCACTGAAATGTGCCTTTACATTGCAGTCTATGTGGACTGTGTTATTACTTGAAAGATATATGTATATGCTTATAGATATATATTTATCTGTTAATATGTGTATATACACATGTAAACACATAAATACAAATGTATATATTCATATATATTTAAACTTTGCTGCCCATCGCTGAGTGACTTACCCCCTTTGCTGCACTAGGTCCTCTGCCGTGACTATCGGGATGAGAACGAGGCTCGCGTTCGCATTGTGCTCAACTTCAAATACCGGTGCAAATTTTGCGCTCCACTCTTAATCTAGCCCTTATTGGGGGGGATTCTAACAGACGAGAGTTGCCGAGGACAGGATCAAAAGCTAGAGCTAGTGTCACCTTTCAGCTGCAGGGAAGTGTCAATTATTGCAGGGTCAATTTAAAGTATTAGTTCCATGTAAAATCATATTCATTGCCCAGTTTTCTCAATGCCAAACAATATAAGCATTTATAATTTAGCGTGAACTAGACTGTGATTGTTATTGCACAGTAAGTATTTCGCTAGATTGGTGAATTCTTCCCTGCATGTGCCATCCTTTTTTGAACTTCGACTTGACCTAATCCCATATCAAATGATAAATTTACCATCTGGCTGTGGTCAGACCACTGGAGAACTTCAAAGAGTAGATGTAATAGTGTATACTTGGCCTTGGCATACACACTGTATCTGCTCTGCATTACTAAACAATAACTCCTTTATTCCATGTATCTTTAGCAGATGGAAAGTTAGTGTCTGGTTCCAGACTTTTGGCCCATCTGGAAATTCAGTGATTTTATTAAAAAAAACTGGGTAAAACACTAATGACTAATAACAAAGATTGGTGCTAAAAGTTTTTTTTTGGTTTGTTTGTTTACTTTTTCATGTATGTGAATTAAGCAGCATATTAGGAACTTTAACAGAGAATGTGCAACAATGAACTTCTTTATATATATATATATATATATATATATATATATATATATATATATATATATATATATATATATATATATATATACACAGTATATATAGAGGTATATTATTATTATTATTATTTTTCTGGTATTATCATTGGGACAAACCCTTAAAGGGACACTAAACCCCCCAAAAATATTTAATGATTCAGGTAGAGAATACCATTTTAAGTAATATTCCCATTTACTTCTATTATCTAATTTGCTTCATTCTTTAGATATCCTTTGTTGAAGAAATAGCAATGCACAAGGGTGAGCCAATCACACAAGGCATCTGTGTGCAGCCACCAATCAGCAGCTACTGAGCCTATCTAGATATGCTTTTCAGCATAGGATATCAAGAGAATGAAGCAAATTAGATAATATAAATTAATTAGAAAGTTGTTTAAAATTACATGCTCTTTCTATATCATGAAAGAAAAATTTTGGGTTTCATGACCCTTTAAGGAGACATAAACCACAATTTTTTTTCTTTCAGGATTTAGATAGAGAATACAATTTTAAACAGCTTTCCAATTTACTTCTATTATCAAATTTACCTTAATTTACTTGTTATCCTTTGTTGAAAAACATGAATGTAAGCTCAGGAGTGTGCACCTATATGGTAGATATGTCACAATACCTGTCTAGAAATCTCTTCAACAAAGACTAACATAAGAATGAAGCAAATTAAATAATAGAACTAAATTGGAAACTTGTAAAATTGTATGCTCTGTCTAAACCATGAAATATTTTTTTTGTTTCATGTCCATTTAAACAGTTCAATAATTTAATAATAACATAATTTATGTAAGAACTTACCTGATAAATTCATTTCTTTCATATTAGCAAGAGTCCATGAGCTAGTGACGTATGGGATATACATTCCTACCAGGAGGGGCAAAGTTTCCCAAACCTCAAAATGCCTACAAATACACCCCTCCCCACACCCACAATTCAGTTTAACGAATAGCCAAGAATTGGGGTGATAAGAAAGGAGCGAAAGCATCAAAAATAAGGAATTGGAATAATTGTGCTTTATACAAAAAAATCATAACTACCACAAAAAGGGTGGGTCTCATGGACTCTTGCTAATATGAAAGAAATGAATTTATCAGGTAAGTTCTTACATAAATTATGTTTTCTTTCATGTAATTAGCAAGAGTCCATGAGCTAGTGACGTATGGGATAGCAGATACCCAAGATGTGGAACTTCCACGCAAGAGTCACTAGAGAGGGAGGGATAAAATAAAGACAGCCAATTCCGCTGAAAAAATAATACACAACCCAAATCAAAAGTTTTAATCTAAATAATGAAAAAAAAATGAAATCATAAGCAGAAGAATCAAACTGAAACAGCTGCCTGAAGTACTTTTCTACCAAAAACTGCTTCAGAAGAAGAGAAAACATCAAAATGGTAGAATTTAGTAAAAGTATGCAAAGAAGACCAAGTTGCTGCTTTGCAAATCTGATCAACAAAAGCTTCATTCCTAAAAGCCCAGGAAGTAGAAACTGACCTAGTAGAATGAGCCGTAATCCTTTGAGGCGGGGACTTACCCGACTCCACATAAGCATGATGAATCAAAGACTTTAACCAAGACGCCAAAGAAATGGCAGAAGCTTTCTGACCTTTCCTGGAACCAGAAAAGATAACAAATAGACTAGAAGTCTTTCTAAAATCTTTAGTAGCTTCAACATAATATTTCAAAGCTCTTACTACATCCAAAGAATGTAAAGATCTCTCCTTTGAATTCTTAGGATCAGGGCACAATGAAGGGACAACAATTTCTCTACTAATGTTGTTAGAATTCACAACCTTAGGTAAAAATTGAAATGAAGTCCGCAACACTGCCTTATCCTGATGAAAAATAAGAAAAGGAGATTCACAAGAAAGAGCAGATAACTCAGAAACTCTTCTAGCAGAAGAGATAGCCAAAAGGAACAAAACTTTCCAAGAAAGTAATTTAATATCCAGAGAATGCATAGGTTCAAACGGAGGAGCCTGTAAAGCCCTCAAAACCAAATTAAGGAGGAGAGATTGACTTAATGACAGGCTTGATACGAACCAAAGCCTGTACAAAACAATGAATATCAGGAAGATTAGTAATCTTTCTATGAAAAAGAACAGAAAGAGCAGAGATTTGTCCATTCAAAGAACTTGCAGATAAACCTTTATCCAAACCATCCTGAAGAAACTGTAAAATTCTAGGAATTCTAAAAGAATGCCAGGAGAACTTATGAGAAGAACACCAAGAAATGTAAGTCTTCCAGACTCGATAATAAATCTTCCGAGACACAGATTTACGAGCCTGTAACATAGTATTAATTACTGAGTCAGAGAAACCTATATGACTAAGAATCAAGCGTTCAATTTCCATACCTTCAAATTTAATGATTTGAGATCCTGATGGAAAAATGGGCCTTGACATAGAAGATCTGGTCTTAACGGAAGTGTCCAAGGTTGGCAACTGGCCATCCGAATGAGATACGCATACCAAAACCTGTGAGGCCATGCTGGAGCCACCAGCAGTACAAACGAACGTTCCATAAGAATTTTGTATATCACTCTTGGAAGAAGAACTAGAGGCGGAAAGATATAGGCAGGATGATAATTCCAAGGAAGCGACAACGCGTCCACTGCTTCCGCCTGAGGATCCCTGGATCTGGACAGATACCTGGGAAGTTTTTTGTTTAGATGAGAGGCCATCAGATCTATTTCTGGAAGTCCCCAGATTTGAACAATCTGAAGAAATACCTCTGGGTGAAGAGACCATTCGCCCGGATGTAATGTCTGGCGACTGAGATAATCCGCTTCCCAATTGTCTACACCTGGGGTGTGAACCGCAGAAATTAGACAAGAGCTGGATTCCGCCCATACAAGTATCCGAGAGTCCCACCTTGATGATTGACATACGCCACGGTTGTGACATTGTCCGTCTGAAAACAAATAAACGATTCTCTCTTCAGAAGAGGCCAGAACTGGAGAGCTCTGAAAATCGCACAGAGTTCCAAAATGTTGATTGGTAATCTCGCCTCCTGAGATCCCCATACAGCTCCCCAACCTGAAAGACTCGCATCTGTTGAGATCACAGTCCAGGTTGGACGAATAAAAGTGGCCCCTTGAATTAAACGATGGTGATTCATCCACCAAGTTAGAGAAGATCGAACATTGGGATTTAAGGATATTATTTGTGATATCCTTGTATAATCCCTGCACCACTGGTTCAGCATACAAAGCTGAAGAGGTCTCATGTGAAAACGAGCAAAGGGGATCGCGTCCGATGCAGCAGTCATGAGACCTAGAATTTCCATGCAAAAAGCTACCGAAGGGAATGACTGAGACTGAAGGTTTCGACAAGCTGAAACCAACTTCAGACGTCTCTTTTCTGTTAGAGACAAAGTCATGGACACTGAATCTATTTGAAAGCCCAAAAAGGTTACTTTTGTTTGAGGAATAACTACATGAGGTTTAAAAACTGAATTTAAACGCTTAGTAGATTTAGTATCAAGAGGACTACACTCTTCCATATCTAATGCAATTAACACTTCTTTAAGTAAAGAACGAATAAACTCCATCTTAAATAAATATGAAGATTTATCAGTGTCAATATCTGAGGCAGAATCTTCTGAATCAGATAGATCCTCATCAGAAACAGATAAGTCAGAATGATGACGGTCACTTAAAAATTCATCTGAAATATGAGAAGTTTTAAAAACATAATTTATGTAAGAATTTACCTGATAAATTCATTTCTTTCATATTGGCAAGAGTCCATGACCTATTGACATATGGCATATACAATCCTACCAGGAGGGGCAAAGTTTCCCAAACCTCAAAATGCCTATAAATACACCCCTCACCACACCCACAATTCAGTTTAACGAATAGCCAAGCAGTGGGGTGATAAAGAAAGGAGTAGAAAGCATCAACAAAGGAAATTTGGAAATAATTGTGCTTTATACAAAAAAATCATAACCACCATAAAAAGGGTGGGCCTCATGGACTCTTGCCAATATGAAAGAAATTAATTCATCAGGTAAATTCTTACATAAATTATGTTTTCTTTCATGTAATTGTCAAGAGTCCATGAGCTAGTGACATATGGGATATCAATACCCAAGATGTGGAGTCTTCCACTCAAGAGTCACTAGAGAGGGAGGGAATAAAACAAAAACAGCCATATTCCGCTGAGAAAATAATCCACAACCCAAAAATAAGTTTATTTTCACTTTTGAAAGAAAAAAAACTTAAATCAAAAAGCAGAAGAATAAAACTGAAACAGCTGCCTGAAGAACTTTTCTACCAAAAACTGCTTCCGAAGAAGCAAATACATCAAAATGGTAGAATTTAGTAAATGTATGCAAAGAGGACCAAGTGGCTGCTTTGCAAATCTGATCAACTGAAGCTTAATTCTTAAAAGCCCATGAAGTGGAGACTGATCTAATAGAATGAGCTGTAATTCTCTGAGGCGGGGTTTAACCCGACTCCAAATAAGCTTGATGAATCAAAAGTTTCAACCAAGAAGCCAAGGAAATAGCAGAAGCTTTCTGACCTTTCCTAGGACCAGAAAATAAAACAAATAGACTAGAAGTCTTCCTGAAATTTTTAGTAGCTTCCACATAATATTTCAAAGCTCTTACCACATCCAAAGAATGTAAGGATCTCTCCAAAGAATTCTTAGGATTAGGACATAAAGAAGGGACAACAATTTCTCTACTAATGTTATTAGAATTCACAACCTTAGGTAAAAATTTAAAAGAAGTCAGCAAAACTGCCTTATCCTGATAAAAAATCAGATAAGGAGACTCACAAGAAAGAGCAGATAGCTCAGAAACTCTTCTAGCAGAAGAGATAGCCAAAAGGAACAACACTTTCCAAGAAAGTAGTTTAATGTCCAAAGAATGCATAGGTTCAAAAGGAGGAGCTTGTAAAGCCCTCAGAACCAAATTAAGACTCCAAGGAGGAGAAATTGACTTAATGACAGGCTTAATACGAACTAAAGCCTGTACAAAACAGTGTATATCAGGAAGTATAGCAATTTTTCTGTGAAATAAAACAGAAAGAGCGGAGATTTGTCCTTTCAAGGAACTTGCAGACAAACCCTTATCCAAACCATCCTGAAGAAACTGCAAAATTCTAGGAATTCTAAAAGAATGCCAGGAGAATTTATGAGAAGAACACCATGAAATGTAAGTCTTCCAAACTCTATAATAAATCTTTCTAGAGACAGATTTACGAGCTTGTAACATAGTATTAATCACTGAATCAGAGAAACCTCTATGACTTAGAACTAAGCGTTCAATTTCCATACCTTCAAATTTAATGATTTGAGATCCTGATGGAAAAACGGACTTTGAGATAGTAGGTCCGGCCGTAACGGAAGTGGCCAAGGCGGGCAACTGGACATCTGAACCAGATCCGCATACCAAAACCTGTGTGGTCATGCTGGAGCCACCAGCAACACAAAAGACTGTTCTATGATGATTTTGGAAATCACTCTTGGAAGGAGAACTAGAGGCGGTAAGCAGGTTGATAACACCAAGGAAGTGTCAGCGCATCCACTGCTTCCGTCTGAACATCCCTGGACCTGGACAGGTATCTGGGAAGTTTCTTGTTTAGATGAGAGGCCATGTGATCTATCTCTGGAAGCCCCCACATCTGAACAATCTGAGAAAACACATCTGGATGGAGAGACCATTCCCCTGGATGTAAAGTCTGGCGGCTGAGATAATCCGCCTCCCAATTGTCTACACCTGGGATATGCACCGCAGAGATTAGACAGGAGCTGGATTCCGCCCAAGCAAGTATCCGAGATACTTCTTTCATATCTTGGGGACTGTGAGTCCCACCCTGATGATTGACATAAGCCACAGTTGTGATATTGTCTGTCTGAAAACAAATGAACGGTTCTCTCTTTAGTAGAGGCCAGAACTGAAGAGCCCTGAGAATTGCACGGAGTTCTAAAATATTTATTGGTAATCTCGCCTCTTGAGATTTCCAAACCCCTTGTGCTGTCAGAGACCCCCAAACAGCCCCCCAACCTGAAAGACTCGCATCTGTTGTGATCACAGTCCAGGTTGGACGAACAAAAGAAGCCCCTTGAACCAAACAATGGTGATCTATCCACCATGTCAGAGAGTGTCGTACATTGGGATTCAAGGATATTAATTGTGATATCTTTGTATAATCCCTGCACCATTGATTCAGCATACAAAGCTGTAGAGGTCTCAAGTGAAAACGAGCAAAGGGGATTGCGTCCGATGCTGCAGTCATGAGACCTAAAATTTCCATGCACATAGCCACTGAAGGGAATGACTGAGACTGAAGGAGCCGACATGCTGCGACCAATTTTAAACGTCTCTTGTCTGTTAGAGACAGAGTCATGGACACTGAATCTATCTGGAAGCCTAAAAAGGTGACCCTTGTCTGAGGAATCAAGAAACTTTTTGGTAAATTGATCCTCCAACCATGTTTCCGAAGAAACAACACTAGTTGATTCGTGTGAGATTCTGCAGTATGTAAAGACTGAGCTAGTACCAAGATATCGTCCAAATAAGGAAACACCGCAATACCCTGTTCTCTGATTACAGATAGTAGGGCACCCAGAAACTTTGAAAAGATTCTTGGAGCTGTTGCTAGGCCAAATGGAAGAGCAACAAATTGGTAATGCTTGTCTAGAAAAGAGAATCTCAGAAACTGATAGTGTTCTGGATGAATCGGAATATGAAGGTGTGCATCCTGCAAGTCTATTGTGGACATATAATGTCCTTGCTGAACAAAAGGCAGAATAGTCCTTATAGTCACCATCTTGAAAGTTGGTACTCTTACATAACGATTCAACATTTTCAGATCCAGAACTGGTCTGAACAAATTTTCTTTCTTTGGTACAATGAATAGGTTTGAATAAAACCCCAAACCTTGTTCCTGAGGAGGAACTGGCATGATTACCCCTGAAGACTCCAGGTCTGAAACACACTTCAGAGAAGCCTGAGCTTTTACTGGATTTACAGGAATGCGTGAGAGAAAAAATCTTCTCACAGGAGGTCTTACTTTGAATCCTATTCAATACCCTTGAGAGACAATGCTCTGAATCCAATGATTTTGGACAGATTTTATCCAAAAATCCTTGAAAAACCTTAATCTGCCCCCTACCAGCTGAGCTGGAATGAGGGCCGCACCTTCATGCGGACTTAGGGGCAGACTTTGGTTTCCTAAATGGATTGGATTTATTCCAGTTTGAGGAAGGCTTCCAACTGGAAGCAGATTCCTTGGGAGGAGGATTGAGTTTTTGTTCCTTATTCTGACGAAAGGAACGAAAACGGTTAGAAGCCTTAGATTTACCCTTAGGTTTTTTATCCTGAGGCAAAAAAACTCCTTTTCCTCCAGTGATAGTTGAAATAATAGAATCCAACTGAGAACCAAATAAATTATTACCTTGGAAAGAAAGAGATAGTAATCTAGATTTAGATGTCATATCAGCATTCCAAGATTTAAGCCACAAAGCTCTTCTAGCTAATACAGCTAAAGACATGGATCTAACATCAATTTTGATAATATCAAAAATGGCATCACAAATAAAATGATTAGCATGTTGCAGTAAGCGAACAATGCTAGACAAGTCAGAATCCAATTCATGTTGCGCTAAATTTTCCAACCAGAAAGTTGATGCAGCCGCAACATCACCCAAAGAAATAGCAGGTCTGAGAAGATGACCTGAATATAAATAGGCCTTCCTTAGATAAGATTCAAGCTTCCTATCTAAAGGATCCTTAAAGGAAGTGCTATCTTCCATAGGAATAGTGGTACGTTTAGCAAGAGTAGAAATAGCCCCATCAAAAATTTATAGATTTTGCTGGTAAAGGATACATTCTCTTAAACCTTGAAGAAGGAATAAAGGAAGTACCTGGCTTATTCCATTCCTTAGAAATCATATCAGAAATAGCCTCAGGAATGGGAAAAACACCTGGGGAAACCACAGGAGGTTTAAAAACAGCATTTAAACGTTTATTAGACTGAACGTCAATAGGACTGGTTACCTCAATATCCAAAGAAATTAACACTTCTTTTAATAAAGAACGCATATACTCTATTTTAAATAAATAAGTAGATTTGTCAGTGTCAAAATTTGAGGAAGGATCTTCTGTTTCAGATAGATCCTCATCAGAAGAGGATGAATTATTATGTTGTTGGTCATTTGAAATTTCATCAGCTAAATGAGAAGTTTTAAAAGACCTTTAACGTTTATTAGAAGGTGGAAATGCAGACAAAGCCTTCATAATAGATTCAGAAACAAATTCTTTAAAATTTACAGGTATATCATGCACATTAGAAGTTGAAGGAACTGCAACGGGCAATGTACTATTACTGATAGAAACACTATCTGCATGTAAAAGTTTATCATGACAACTATTACAAATGACATTCGGTGGAATAATTTCTACAATTTTACAACAAATACACTTAGCTTTTGTAGAACCCATGTCAGGCAGCAATGTTCCAGCAGAAACTTCAGAGGCAGGATCAGATTGGGACATCTTGCTCAATGTAAGAGAAAGAACAACATATAAAGCAAAATTATCTATTTCCTTAAATGACAGTTTCAGGAATGGGAAAAAATGCAAAAGCATAGGCCTCTTGATAGAAAAGAAAGCAGGAGGCAAACAACAATGGGGTATTGAAATAATGAAGAAAAAATTGGCGCCAAGTATGACGCACAACGTAACGTAAACTTTTTTGGCGCCAAAAATGACCGGAAATGACACACTTGCGTCACTAATGACGCTGCCGTGTGAAAGGTCTCGACGTCACGGAAATGACGAAGTTGCGTCAAAAACGTAATTTCCCGCGCCAAAAAAGACGAAATAAAGTCTAACATTTGACGCACCCGCGGGCCTAATACCCGCAAATGCAAAAAGTAGTCAAATTGAGAGAGACTAAACCCCAGGTAAGAAATAAATTTCTTAAAGTGTTTATATTCCCAAATATGAAACTGACAGTCTGCAGAAGGAAATACATGAACCTGACTCATGGCAAATATAAGTACAATACATATATTTAGAACTTTATATAATTTGCATAAAGTGCCAAACCATAGCTGAGAGTGTCTTAAGTAAATGAAAAACATAATTTATGTAAGAACTTACCTGATAAATTCATTTCTTTCATATTAACAAGAGTCCATGAGCTAGTGACGTATGGGATATACATTCCTACCAGGAGGGGCAAAGTTTCCCAAACCTTAAAATGCCTATAAATACACCCCTCACCACACCCACAAATCAGTTTAACGAATAGCCAAGAAGTGGGGTGATAAGAAAAAAAGTGCGAAGCATATAAAATAAGGAATTGGAATAATTGTGCTTTATACAAAAAAATCATAACCACCACAAAAAAGGGTGGGCCTCATGGACTCTTGTTAATATGAAAGAAATGAATTTATCAGGTAAGTTCTTACATAAATTATGTTTTCTTTCATGTAATTAACAAGAGTCCATGAGCTAGTGACGTATGGGATAATGACTACCCAAGATGTGGATCTTTCCACACAAGAGTCACTAGAGAGGGAGGGATAAAATAAAGACAGCCAATTCCTGCTGAAAATAATCCACACCCAAAATAAAGTTTAACAAAAAACATAAGCAGAAGATTCAAACTGAAACCGCTGCCTGAAGAACTTTTCTACCAAAAACTGCTTCAGAAGAAGAAAACACATCAAAATGGTAGAATTTAGTAAAAGTATGCAAAGAGGACCAAGTTGCTGCTTTGCAGATCTGGTCAACCGAAGCTTCATTCCTAAACGCCCAGGAAGTAGATACTGACCTAGTAGAATGAGCTGTAATTCTCTGAGGCGGAATTTTACCCGACTCAACATAGGCAAGATGAATTAAAGATTTCAACCAAGATGCCAAAGAAATGGCAGAAGCTTTCTGGCCTTTCCTAGAACCGGAAAAGATAACAAATAGACTAGAAGTCTTACGGAAAGATTTCGTAGCTTCAACATAATATTTCAAAGCTCTAACAACATCCAAAGAATGCAATGATTTCTCCTTAGAATTCTTAGGATTAGGACATAATGAAGGAACCACAATTTCTCTACTAATGTTGTTGGAATTCACAACTTTAGGTAAAAATTCAAAAGAAGTTCGCAACACCGCCTTATCCTGATGAAAAATCAGAAAAGGAGACTCACACGAAAGAGCAGATAATTCAGAAACTCTTCTAGCAGAAGAGATGGCCAAAAGGAACAAAACTTTCCAAGAAAGTAATTTAATGTCCAATGAATGCATAGGTTCAAACGGAGGAGCTTGAAGAGCTCCCAGAACCAAATTCAAACTCCAAGGAGGAGAAATTGACTTAATGACAGGTTTTATACGAACCAAAGCTTGTACAAAACAATGAATATCAGGAAGAATAGCAATCTTTCTGTGAAAAAGAACAGAAAGAGCGGAGATTTGTCCTTTCAAAGAACTTGCGGACAAACCCTTATCTAAACCATCCTGAAGAAACTGTAAAATTCTCGGTATTCTAAAAGAATGCCAAGAAAAATGATGAGAAAGACACCAAGAAATATAAGTCTTCCAGACTCTATAATATATCTCTCGAGATACAGATTTACGAGCCTGTAACATAGTATTAATCACGGAGTCAGAGAAACCTCTATGACCAAGAATCAAGCGTTCAATCTCCATACCTTTAAATTTAAGGATTTCAGATCCTGATGGAAAAAAGGACCTTGTGACAGAAGGTCTGGTCTTAACGGAAGAGTCCATGGTTGGCAAGATGCCATCCGGACAAGATCCGCATACCAAAACCTGTGAGGCCATGCCGGAGCTATTAGCAGAACAAACGAGCATTCCCTCAGAATCTTGGAGATTACTCTTGGAAGAAGAACTAGAGGCGGAAAGATATAGGCAGGATGATACTTCCAAGGAAGTGATAATGCATCCACTGCCTCCGCCTGAGGATCCCGGGATCTGGACAGATACCTGGGAAGTTTCTTGTTTAGATGAGAGGCCATCAGATCTATCTCTGGGAGCCCCCACATTTGAACAATCTGAAGAAATACCTCTGGGTGAAGAGACCATTCGCCCGGATGCAACGTTTGGCGACTGAGATAATCCGCTTCCCAATTGTCTACACCTGGGATATGAACCGCAGAGATTAGACAGGAGCTGGATTCTGCCCAAACCAAAATTCGAGATACTTCTTTCATAGCCAGAGGACTGTGAGTCCCTCCTTGATGATTGATGTATGCCACAGTTGTGACATTGTCTGTCTGAAAACAAATGAACGATTCTCTCTTCAGAAGAGGCCAAAACTGAAGAGCTCTGAAAACTGCACGGAGTTCCAAGATATTGATCGGTAATCTCACCTCCTGAGATTCCCAAACTCCTTGTGCCGTCAGAGATCCCCACACAGCTCCCCAACCTGTGAGACTTGCATCTGTTGAAATTACAGTCCAGGTCGGAAGAACAAAAGAAGCCCCCTGAATTAAACGAAGGTGATCTGTCCACCACGTTAGAGAGTGCCGAACAATCGGTTTTAAAGATATTAATTGATATATCTTCGTGTAATCCCTGCACCATTGGTTCAGCATACAGAGCTGAAGAGGTCGCATGTGAAAACGAGCAAAGGGGATCGCGTCCGATGCAGCAGTCATAAGACCTAGAATTTCCATGCATAAGGCTACCGAAGGGAATGATTGAGACTGAAGGTTTCGACAGGCTGTAATCAATTTTAGACGTCTCTTGTCTGTTAAAGACAGAGTCATGGACACTGAATCTATCTGGAAACCCAGAAAGGTTACCCTTGTTTGAGGAATCAAAGAACTTTTTGGTAAATTGATCCTCCAACCATGATCTTGAAGAAACAACACAAGTCGATTCGTATGAGACTCTGCTAAATGTAAAGACTGAGCAAGTACCAAGATATCATCCAAATAAGGAAATACCACAATACCCTGTTCTCTGATTACAGACAGAAGGGCACCGAGAATCTTTGTGAAAATTCTTGGAGCTGTAGCAAGGCCAAACGGTAGAGCCACAAATTGGTAATGCTTGTCTAGAAAAGAGAATCTCAGGAACTGATAATGATCTGGATGAATCGGAATATGCAGATATGCATCCTGTAAATCTATTGTGGACATATAATTCCCTTGCTGAACAAAAGGCAATATAGTCCTTACAGTTACCATCTTGAACGTTGGTATCCTTACATAACGATTCAATAATTTTAGATCCAGAACTGGTCTGAAGGAATTCTCCTTCTTTGGTACAATGAAGAGATTTGAATAAAACCCCATCCCCTGTTCCGGAACTGGAACTGGCATAATTACTCCAGCCAACTCTAGATCTGAAACACAATTCAGAAATGCTTGAGCTTTCACTGGATTTACTGGGACATGGGAAAGAAAAAATCTCTTTGCAGGAGGTCTCATCTTGAAACCAATTCTGTACCCTTCTGAAACAATGTTCTGAATCCAAAGATTGTGAACAGAATTGATCCAAATTTCTTTGAAAAAACGTAACCTGCCCCCTACCAGCTGAACTGGAATGAGGGCCGTACCTTCATGTGAACTTAGAAGCAGGCTTTGCCTTTCTAGCAGGCTTGGATTTATTCCAGACTGGAGATGGTTTCCAAACTGAAACTGCTCCTGAGGACGAAGGATCAGGCTTTTGTTCTTTGTTGAAACGAAAGGAACGAAAACGATTGTTAGCCCTGTTTTTACCTTTAGACTTTTTATCCTGTGGTAAAAAAGTTCCTTTCCCACCAGTAACAGTTGAAATAATAGAATCCAACTGAGAACCAAATAATTTGTTTCCCTGGAAAGAAATGGAAAGTAGAGTTGATTTAGAAGCCATATCAGCATTCCAGGTCTTAAGCCATAAAGCTCTTCTGGCTAAGATAGCCAGAGACATAAACCTAACATCAACTCTAATAATATCAAAAATGGCATCACAGATGAAATTATTAGCATGCTGGAGAAGAATAATAATATCATGAGAATCACGATTTGTTACTTGTTGCGCTAGAGTTTCCAACCAAAAAGTTGAAGCTGCAGCAACATCAGCCAATGATATAGCAGGTCTAAGAAGATTACCTGAACATAGATAAGCTTTTCTTAGAAAAGATTCAATTTTTCTATCTAGAGGATCCTTAAACGAGGTACCATCTGACGTAGGAATGGTAGTACGTTTAGCAAGGGTAGAAATAGCCCCATCAACTTTAGGGATTTTGTCCCAAAATTCTAACCTGTCAGGCGGAACAGGATATAATTGCTTAAAACGTTTAGAAGGAGTAAATGAATTACCCAATTTATCCCATTCCTTAGAAATTACTGCAGAAATAGCATTAGGAACAGGAAAGACTTCTGGAATAACCGCAGGAGCTTTAAAAACCTTATCCAAACGTATAGAATTAGTATCAAGAGGACTAGAATCCTCTATTTCTAAAGCAATTAGTACTTCTTTAAGTAAAGAGCGAATAAATTCCATCTTAAATAAATATGAAGATTTATCAGCATCAATCTCTGAGATAGAATCCTCTGAACCAGAAGAGTCCAAAGAATCAGAATGATGGTGTTCATTTAAAAATTCATCTGTAGAGAGAGAAGATTTAAAAGACTTTTTACGTTTACTAGAAGGAGAAATAACAGACAAAGCCTTCTTTATGGATTCAGAAACAAAATCTCTTATGTTATCAGGAACATTCTGCACCTTAGATGTTGAGGGAACTGCAACAGGCAATGGTACATCACTAAAGGAAATATTATCTGCTTTAACAAGTTTGTCATGACAATTATTACAAACAACAGCTGGAGGAATAGCTACCAAAAGTTTACAGCAGATACACTTAGCTTTGGTAGATCCAGCAGGCAGTGGTTTTCCTGTAGTATCTTCTGGCTCAGATGCAACGTGAGACATCTTGCAATATGTAAGAGAAAAAACAACATATAAAGCAAAATAGATCAAATTCCTTATAAGACAGTTTCAGGAATGGGAAAAAAATGCCAAACATCAAGCTTCTAGCAACCAGAAGCAAATGAAAAATGAGACTGAAATAATGTGGAGACAAAAGCGACGCCCATATTTTTTGGCGCCAAATAAGACGCCCACATTATTTGGCGCCTAAATGCTTTTGGCGCCAAAAATGACGCCACATCCGGAACGCCGACATCTTTGGCGCAAAATAACGTCAAAAATGACGCAACTTCCGGCGACACGTATGACGCCGGAAACGGAAAAGAATTTTTGCGCCAAAAAAGTCCGCGCCAAGAATGACGCAATAAAATGAAGCATTTTCAGCCCCCGCGAGCCTAACAGCCCACAGGGAAAAAAGTCAAATTTTTGAGGTAAGAAAAAATATGATAATTTAAAGCATAATCCCAAATATGAAACTGACTGTCTGGAAATAAGGAAAGTTGAACATTCTGAGTCAAGGCAAATAAATGTTTGAATACATATATTTAGAACTTTATAAATAAAGTGCCCAACCATAGCTTAGAGTGTCACAGAAAATAAGACTTACTTACCCCAGGACACTCATCTACATGTTTGTAGAAAGCCAAACCAGTACTGAAACGAGAATCAGTAGAGGAAATGGTAAATATAAGAGTATATCGTCGATCTGAAAAGGGAGGTAAGAGATGAATCTCTACGACCGATAACAGAGAACCTTATGAAATAGATCCCGTAGAAGGAGATCACTGCATTCAATAGGCAATACTCTCTTCACATCCCTCTGACATTCACTGCACGCTGAGAGGAAAACCGGGCTCCAACTTGCTGCGGAGCGCATATCAACGTAGAATCTAGCACAAACTTACTTCACCACCTCCCTTGGAGGCAAAGTTTGTAAAACTGATTTGTGGGTGTGGTGAGGGGTGTATTTATAGGCATTTTAAGGTTTGGGAAACTTTGCCCCTCCTGGTAGGAATGTATATCCCATACGTCACTAGCTCATGGACTCTTGTTAATTACATGAAAGAAACATACTTACCAAAAGACACCCATCCACATATAGCAGATAGCCAAACCAGCACTAAAACAGTTCTTAGTAGAGGTAATGGTAAATTTGAGAGTATATCGTCGATCTGAAAAGGGAGGTAGGAGATGAATCTCTACGACCGATAACAGAGAACCCATGAAAAAGACCCCCGTTAGAGAAATCATCGTATTCAATAGGTGATACTCCCTTCACGTCCCTCTGACATTCGCTGTACTCTGAGAGGAATCGGGCTTCAACAATGCTGAGAAGTGCATATCAACATAGAAATCTTAGCACAAACTTACTTCAACACCTCCATAGGAGGCAAAGTTTGTAAAACTGAATTGTGGGTGTGGTGAGGGGTGTATTTATAGGCATTTTGAGGTTTGGGAAACTTTGCCCCTCCTGGTAGGATTGTATATCCCATATGTCACTAGCTCATGGACTCTTGCCAATTACATGAAAGAAAGACCTTTTTCGCTTACTGGAAGGAGGAATAACAGACAGAGCCTTCCTAATAGATTTAGAAACAAATTCTTTTACATTAACAGGGACATCCTGAACATTAGATGTTGAAGGAACAACAACAGGTAATAGATTATTACTAATGGAAACACAATCTGCATTAGAAAGTTTATCATGACAGATATCACAAACAACAGCCGGGGGAACAGTTACCAAAAGTTTAGAACCAGCATCAGGCAGCGTCTTTCCAGAAGTAGATTCTGATCCAGGGTCATGTTGAGACATCTTGCAATATGTAATAGAAAAACAACATATAAAGCAAAATTATCAAATTCCTTAAATGACAGTTTCAGGAATGGGAAAAAAATGCCAAATGAACAAGCCTCTAGCAACCAGAAGCAATGAAAAATGAGACTGAAATAATGTGAAAAAAAGGTGGAGACAAGAATAACGCCCACATTTTTTGGCGCCAAAAATGACGCCCACATTATTGGCGCCAAGTACAACGCCCATATTTTTTGGCGCCAAGTATGACGCCACATCCTGTGACGCCGAAAAAAACGACGCCCACAATTTTGGCGCAAAAAAAGTCTGAACGTCAAAAAATTACGCAACCATGCACAAACTTCCGGCGTCAATTAGGGCGCCGGAAATGACAAAAAAAAATTTTGCGCCAAAAAAGTCAGCGCCAAGAATGACGCAATAAATTGAAGCATTTTCAGCCCCCGCGAGCCTAACAGAAAAAAAACAGGGAAAAAAGGTCAATTGAAAAAATTCTTTTAAGGTAAAAAAAAAATATTTCATATGCATTATCCCAATAATGAAACTGACTGTCTGAAAATAAGGAATACTGATTATCCTGAATCATGGCAAATATAAGTTTAAGACATATATTTAGAACTTTACATATAAAGTGCCCAACCATAGCTTAGAGTGTCATAATAAAATAAGACTTACTTACCCTAAGACACTCATCTACATATAGTAGACAGCCAAACCAGTACTGAAACGAGAATCAGTAGAGGTAATGGTATATATAAGAGTATATCGTCGATCTGAAAAGGGAGGTAAGAGATGAATATCTACGACCGATAACAGAGAACCTATGAAATAGATCCCGTAGAAGGAGACCATTGTATTCAAATAGGCAATACTCTCTTCACATCCCTCTGACATTCACTGCACTCTGAGAGGAAAACCGGGCTCCAGCCTGCTGCGAAGCGTATATCAACGTAGAATCTAGCACAAACTTACTTCACCACCTCCATGGGAGGCAAAGTTTGTAAAACTGAATTGTGGGTGTGGTGAGGGGTGTATTTGTAGGCATTTTGAGGTTTGGGAAACTTTGCCCCTCCTGGTAGGAATGTATATCCCATACGTCACTAGCTCATGGACTCTTGCTAATTACATGAAAGAAAAATTAATTTATTCAACCAAGAAGCACCTCACAAATGTAAATGTATGTGGATTTTTGGGGTGTGAGTGTGAAAAAATGCGTTGCCCTTTTCATTGGACGTTTGTTAAAGGGAAACAGTCAATACAAATGCCTACATTCATTAAAGCTCAGTCCTCAGACTAATATCTCAATGAAAAACTCACCTGAACATCCCCGCTACAAAATGGTGAGGTTCAAAGATATTGATTAAAATCAATGGAGCCAGCTATACCTCTCAACTAGTTATCCTTAACAATGGAAGTGGTTCTATGATGTAGATCGTAAAAAGGGAAAGTAAAAGGAATAGTCTAATCAAAATTATACTGTTATGATTCAGATAGAGCTTCAATTTTTTTTTTTTTTTAAACTTTTATTTATATCCAGCAGTGCATACAGAGAGAAAAAGAAAAAACATAATTGGCGCCACGCAGGGCCCAAAACAGACAGCAGAGAAATCAAATGAAATTACCAACAGAAATATTAATCAATATAAACATGGTTTCTCTAAATTACATTGTATACTCTGCAGGAGGATTTTTCCTTTTTTTTTTTTTAACTTCCTATCCTAACAGTTTCTCAATCATTATGGCCTCCCTGTATATAATATTCTCAATCATTATGACCTTTACAGTATATAAGTGGAGAAGGAGAAAGAAGAAGAAAGAGAGAAGAAAAAAAGACTTAATATTATGTGAATGTAAGGGCTAATCGTCGGTACCTACCTCTGTAACAGAGGCAGACCAGGATTCATCTATGATAGCTGAGAACTTTGAGATCTCGCAGCAGGGTCACTATTATATATACTCTAAGGTGTTCCCTATTCTTCCTATCATCATAGTGGATTCCTTATCCAAATCTGGGTATAAGGTCAAATTTTATAGTCAAGGTCTAGATTGGTGACGTGGCAGTAGTCACCACTAGTTAAGACAGGCCATAGCACTACACCATACAACATGCAGCCACACAAAACCACAAAAAAAAAAAAAAAAAAAAAAAAAAAGGGGGAGGGAAAGGACTAGAGAGAGGGGGATTTTTATTCACCGCTCTCTATCTCCAGTTACCAAATGCCAAGAAGAACTATTTCTGAGTTCTTAAATGGGAAAATCAAGAAATCAATTTCCCTTTTTGGAAATGTTTTTATAAAAAATGCCCATTTATTAAAAAATGTTCTTATATCCGATTCTTTGTCAATATTTGTATCTTTTTGTTCTAGTATGCATTGTTTTTTTAGATAATTCTTGACTTCGATAATGGTTGGCAAAGTTCTCATTTTCCATTTTTTACAGATCAAGTATCTAGAGGCCAAAATAGAGAGATTTACTAGTTTTTCATTGCTCCGAGCGCTACTGTTAATATTTAAACATAAAATAATTTGATATAATGATAAAGTAGTTATTTCAATTTTCAGGACATTTTTAAGCCAGTATTCCAATTTATTCCAGAATCTTCTAATCTTGGGGCACTGCCAGAACATATGTATCAAATCTGCTGCAGGGCAGTAACATTTGGGGCATTTATTGAATTGTTGGTTATGCACTCTGAGGCCTCTCTCCGGGGTGAAATAAGCCCTATGAAGGAGCCTAAGATGCGCCTCTCGCCAGGTAGCCGAAATGGTGGTAGATGCGACTTTATTAATCGATAACTGAAGAGTTTTTGATACAATATTACTTTGAGGTATTAGAGAGGTCCAGATCGTTGCCAACCCTTCCAGAATAGGGGTGGCTTTACTGGCACTGAGTATGCGATAACACGGAGCAATAGACATAAAGCCATTTTTGGCTAAAGTTAGCCAATCTTCCAGCTTACCTAGCGCCCAGCACCAGTCAGCTTCTCTAACTAGTTCAGCGGTATAATGTCTTATTTGCAGATATGCAAAAAAATCTTTGTTAACCAGATTAAATTCAGTCTTCAATTCCTCAAAAGACTTAATACACTTTCTTTCGCTATCTATCAGAGAGGAGATCTTAACCAGGCCGTTGTTGTGCCATCGATTAAAGACAGCGGAATTTATCCCTGCTTGGAATTGTGGGTTTCCTATCATGGGAAGATAATTTGAAGCAATACTGGTTATTGCCAAGAGTTTAGTTACTTTCCACCATGCTTTTATAGGATTATATATAGTTTTAAGTCTTTTGATTTTTTCTGGAAGTTTCTTTGGCAGACAATGGATTAAAGCCACTGGAGAATATGGTTCACAGATATTAAGTTCAAGTTTATTATTAAGAATATAATTCTTAGTGAAGATCCAGTCCATTATTATACGTGCTAAGAAGCTGAGATTATAAAATCTAATGTTTGGCACTGCTATGCCTCCATACTCCCTTGGTGCAGTAAGTTTGGTAAAAGATATCTTGGATCTTTTCCCTTGCCATATAAATTGTATGAGTGCAGTATTGGTTGAGCGAATATCTTTTTCCAACAAGATTAAAGGGACGTTCTGCAGAATGTAGAGGAGCTTAGGAAGAAGAATCATTTTAAACAATTCTGAACGGCCAGAGATAGATAATGGTAGATGCTGCCAATCCTTTAATTTCTCTTTAATGCTAATTAGTATAGGGGATATATTCAACTTATATAAGTCTCTAAAGTTAGTCGGTATATGAATCCCAAGATACTTAAAGGAGTCGGAGACATCTTTAAATGGGGTATTTATGATAGAGCTATTATTTTTCCTCAACCAGAAAATCTCAGATTTTGATTTATTCACTTTGTATCCTGAGAAAGAGCTAAAGTGGTCAGTTATTTGAAGAAGTCTTGGTATATTAAGCTTTGTGTTAGATAGATAGATCAAAAGATCGTCGGCATATAGTCCAATCTTTATCTCAAAGTTCCGAATTTTTATGCCATCAAGAGATTCCCTTAGCATGATTGCGAGAGGCTCAATAGCTATATCAAAAAGAAGCGGAGAGAGAGGGCAACCCTGGCGCGTCCCCCTGTCCATTGGGATCGGGGATGAAACAGTGTCATTTATTATCAATCTTGTTTGAGATTGATTATGCAGATTATCTAGAAATCTAGGGAAGTTTCCTTTAAGTCCGAAGTTTGTTAGAGATGTTAATATATGATTAAATGTCACTGAGTCAAACGCCTTTTCTGCGTCAATTGAAAGAATGGCTAAGTCCAGGGTGTCCTCTCCCTCCGCTTCAGAAGAGGGGAGGTTCTGGATATAATCCAGGGTAACAAGAAGTTCTCTAATTTTTGCTGCGGAGTTTCGCTTATTAAGAAAACCGGCTTGGTCTGTATGAATTATTTTGGGTAAGATGGTCTGTAGCCTATTTGCTAAGATAGAAGACATAATTTTATAATCAGAGTTCAATAAAGCGATTGGCCTATATGACTCTTTTTGCAATGGATCCTTCCCTTCTTTTAAGATCAAAGTTGTAAATGACGAGGAGAAGGAGGATGAGACCGATTTGCCGTTAAGATAAACATCATTGAAAAGATTACTCAAATAAGGTATTATTTCAGGTGATAGAATTTTATAGACTTCGTTCGGAAGTCCGTCCGGGCCCGCTGCTTTATTGAGAGAGAGGTTAAAGATTACTTTCTCTATTTCTTCTCTTGAAATAGGAGAATTAAGGCTAATTATCTCATCGGCCGAGACTATCGGATAAGTGATTTTGCTCCAGAACTCTGAAGCAATCGCAGCATCATATCCCCTACATGTGTATATATCTCGAAAATATTCTATGAATAGATCAGATATTTCTTCTGGTTTCATTACTTGCTTCCCATTGTGTGCGAGTCTTTCTATCCTTGGTTTGTTTCCTTCGTTTTTAACTAATCTGGCTAGCATTTTTCCAGATTTGTTGCCAAATCTGTATAATTTGGCTTGAAATCTGAGTTGTCTGTAGGTTTCTTGGGCCAGTAAGAAGGTATCTCTAGTATTTTTAGCACGGATATATTTTGCCCAGTTTAAGGGAGTTTTTTCAAGTAGGAAGTGGTTATATGAGTTAACCAGAGAGTTGCACATTTCCCTCTCTCTCAGCTTAATCTTTTTAGATAGCGTAGCGGCATAGGCCAAGATTTCTCCTCTAAGCACAGCCTTTGCAGCCTCCCAGAATAATTCTGGGCGCTGCACATAATCTTTGTTAAAATTAGCGTATTCAGTAAACTTGTTTCTGATCCAATTCTTAAATTTTAAATCTGTAGTGAGATGGTAAGGAAAAAAAAATCGCGATGTTTTGGGCTTAAGATGATCAAGATATAATTCGAGGGAGATGGGACCGTGATCAGATAAGAGAATAGGCATTATTCCTGCTTTAACTTTTGTTATAGGTAGGTGTTCATCGATTAAAAATAGGTCAATCCTGGAAAGGGTTTTGTGAGCTTTAGAGAGGCAGGTATAGTTCTGGACTTCCGGATTTTGGACTCTCCAAATATCACGAATTGCAAGATTATGTTTAATTTTCTTAAGTATTTTAGAGTCTAAATTGTCTTTTTTCTGCTTTAGGTGTTTAGCCTTATTTCTGAGACGATCGAGGGGGCATTGTGGTGCCATGTTAAAATCACCCCCTACGATTAAATGGCCTTCACTAAATAGCAAGAGTTTTGATTGAATTAGGTTCCAGAAGTCTGGATCAGAGGTGTTTGGGCCATACACATTACAAAGAGTGTAAATTACTTGGGCAAGCTTAAGTTTTACCATAATATATCTCCCCCCAGGATCAGCCTCAGAGTGCAAAACCTTCACCTCAGATCTTTTCCCAATTAAAATAGCCACACCTCTTTTTTTCCCTACACTTGGTGCTACAAGAACTTCCTTAACCCATTGTGCCTTTAATTTTAGAGATTCTTCTAAGTTTAAATGGGTTTCTTGGAGGAAACCGATATCGGCGTGAACCTTTCGTAGATGGGCGAGTATCGCCTTTCGTTTAATGGGGGTCGAAATGCCTCCGACATTCCATGATACTATTTTCAATTTATTTATCTCTTGTGGCATTTACAGAGACAGGGAGGGAACAAGAGTGAGAGAAAAAAAAAAAAAAAAAAGAAAAAACACAAAAAAAAAAAAACAAAACACAAAAAATCAAGAAAAAACAAAGCAATCTATGCCCATTCATACAATCAACCAAACCATCCCCGACCCAAGGGGATTCCCTAGTCGTAAGACTTGTCTTTCCTTCAATTGTGGGTATCATCTTCTAGTGGAGTTAGGAGTTTACTGTCTGAAAAAAGCTCTCAGCCAACTGGGCATCCTCAAAAAAGTGTACTATATCATTCACTACAACTCTGAGTTTAAAAGGGTAAATTAAAGTCGCACGATGTCCGTTTTGTATGAACTTAGTGCAAATGGGAGCTAGCTCTCTTCTTTTAGATGCTGTGTGAGCTGAAAAATCTTGGAAAATCAGAATCGTTACATTATCTATGAGGAGTGGTTGGCTTTTGCGATAGTATTGTAGTATCATGTTTCTATCCTGGAAATTAAGTAGCCTCGCTATAATAGGTCTCGGACGGTTGGAATTTTTAGTGCCTAAGCGAGGATTGCCTACTCTATGTGCTCTTTCCACTATAATTGGATGATAAGTTGGGGGAATTTTTAAGGCTTTAATAAGTGTGTCTGATATAAAAAAAGTTAGATTGTCATATTGCTTGTCCTCTGGAAGGCCTATTATGCGTATGTTATTTCTTCTGGAGCGATTTTCTAGATCCTCCAGTCTGTCATAGATTTTTTGAATATTGCTACTTGATGCCTCAATCTTTGAACTATGAACTGTTGTTAGATCTTCCAGATCTGACACTCGTTGTTCTGCTTCCTGAATTCTATTGGAAAATTGTTTGATCTCTTGAGATAGTGACAGAATATCTTGTTTGATCTCTGTCCTGAGGGCTTCAAACTTAGGAGCAAGAGCATCTGATATATTAGTAACCAGAGTCTGTAAGGTAATAGATTCAGGAATGGCTACCCTGTGAGGTGAAGTTGGTAATATCTCAGCAGCAAGTTCATGAGTGTTCTTAGATTTCTTGTCCCTTTGCCTGGCTGCCATGTTTGGGGAAAGTGTCTTGGATGAAGTGGAAAGGAATTTGTCCATACGCTACGTGAGTGTGTGTAAGCGTATGAAGTGAAGAAAAAAAAAAAAAAAAAAAAAAAAAAAAAAAAAAAAGGGGGGGGGGGAGAGTGAATGCGAAGATCCCGGGGGGGGTTAAATCCGGGAAAATGAGAGTGTGAGGAAGTGGTGGTGGAGGAACGTGTGAGGAAGGAGGGAGAGAAAGAAACAAGGCAGTCAGGAAGTTAATTATATGAATGTTCTATAGAACAGGACAGTGAAGTTAAAAACTGCTTTGTGCGTGATCTACCCTTGAACTGCTCTATTGGTGTCTATTAAGGTATATTGTAGTTATTTATTTTCTAAATGTGTGTTTTTAGGTTAATATATTGGAATGAGAAAATTATAAAGCAGAAAAGGAGAGAGAAATAAGAGTCTAGAGTGAGGCTGAAATAGTTGTGAGTTTACTACAGATTCAAGTATATGAAGTTAATAAAAAGTTCAGATGGTAAAGTGCTAAGAAGTACTCAAGCTTCTGTAATGTATCTCAGAGAGACCAAAAGGATACTTACTAAAATAAGTAAAGTCTGTATGAAGTCTCTCCCTCTTTTTCTTATAGGGAATAAAATTGTTAATTTGTTCAGCAGTTACAGTCTAGATAAGTATCTCCTACTAATTTGCTATAAAGGTAATTAAGAAAATATTTTAGCCTGGGCCGTAATTAAGTCTACTTACATTTGTGGTTAATCGGGGACACTTTAAGTGTAGATATAAAATTTCTAGCCCGTTTGTGACAGATATAAGAAAAAAAAAAAAAAAAAAAAAAAAAAAAAAGGTACAGCCTCAAAGTAGTCTAGTTCTCATAGTTTTGTTCTCTCTCTTCCCCTGCAAATCTTTACCTACAGCTAGAGGCCAAATGTAAGGTTTATATTAAAAAGGCAGTGTGATTTTAAATCAAGACAAGGCTTGTCTATTATATTAAGTTATGTGCCCCTGTAATTTTTCCCACAGTAGAAACAGAAAAGAGATACTGTCTTATCAGAAAAATTATGTGTGGTGGAAAACTACCTTAGATAGTGAAAAATATTAGGAGATAGCCTGTTCTGTTCATTTTAAACAGATGAGATAAATCAACCATAACTATGACCAAGAACAAGGAAATTTAAACATAGACCAAATAGCAGTAGAATTATAGTTCTAAAGTCACATATATTGTATGAAAAGATGACAGAGTATGGCCCTAAGTCAGCAATGCAAGATATAATATTACATTTTTGGAAGAAGAGATATAATGATTAGCAGTTCACAGTGATTTTACAGATATAAGAAATATATTTTCTCCTCTTCCCTTTACAGTTTCAGACAAAATTAGTAAGCATGTCTAATTTATCCAAAAAAAGAGGAAAAAAAAAAAATAAGGGAAATTTTTTCTTTTCCCTCCTTCTCTTTTCCTTACAAACCAACCAGCACAGCTTACTTGATAATTAGGGTGGATATAGGCTTCTTAATGTGGACAATGCTTACAACAAAGAGGCTAATTTATTAAACATTATATTTTAAGGGTAAACAGTTCCTTTCAATGAATTTAAACAATCTAGGACAGGAACATGAAAAGACAAAAACAGAAAAGACAGAGAAAATGTCCAGTAGCTTATTATTTTATCCAAGGGGATAAAGCTTTCCCCATTAAGTGATGAGTGAGTTGCCCATAAGGGCCAGGTTAAGTGCTGAACTGTTAATCGTTTGCCTTTGTCCCTCCTTATCCCCCTTTACCAGGTTTTGGCTTTATCTGAGTAATGTAGTTTTATAAGACAGGGGTAGGGAGGATAATGCTGATATTTTCAAATAGCCAAAGGAGAGGAAGAAATCATCAATATTACCCGCTGGAGATCTGAGGAACATCCATGACCGAGGGAGACCCCCCTCTAAAGCGACCCCTCTCGCGCAGCACCGGTGGGAGAGGGGGCGCCTATTCAGGACCGCTGAGAATGTGAGCTGTCGCTCATCTGTCAAGGATTCAGGCCAGTCCGGAAAGCGAAACTGCAGCGGGGATTTTTTCGCCTGATGTCTGGGTGGTACTCCTGGAGGCGAGCAGCGGTCGGGTCCCCTCACGCAGCACCGGTGGGAGGGGACTACGCGACCGAAAAGGAAGTGCCAAGCTCCAAGCCTCTCCACCCCTCTCCTCCCTTGATGACGACCTGTGAAGGAGACCAAGTCGGGCAGAGAACCCCGGGTCCGCAGACGATGCCGGATATCAGCAGCAGGAAACCTCTTTTTAACCGGGTAAGATCGTAGGGGGGGTCAGTAACACTACAGGTCTCAGAACAGCGGGGAAGGAGAACAGCGGGTAAGACTATAGTGTGGTATGCTGCTTTGGGACAAATCCTCCGGTTGTATAAAGGAAGTTCAGCGTAGGGGAGAGACAGCAGACTCCTTTAGATATTACCCCTTAGTAAGGCAATATATGAGGAAAGGGGATAAAGTCTTATAACTGCTGCAATAAGCAGCCCAGTGCATAGGTACGGCACTGTGTAGGTTCTGGAAGCGGTGGGATTAGCTAGCCAAGCCAAAAACCTGAGACAGTGGGTTTGAGCGCGAAAGTACCGCCAAGGCTTGTAGTGGAGGAATTGCTGCACAGGTGATTCACCTGACCAAGCACCTGAGCTCCTCCTCCGGAACCTCCTCGATAGAGCTTCAATTTTAAGCAACTTTCTAATTTACTCCTATTATCAATTTTTTGTTGTTTCTCTTGGCCAGGCTGATTGCTTAGGGTGTCACCTTAATCACCCCTCCCCCCCACAGATAGGCTAGAAAAAGATCCAGATAAGCCCCCAGTATTATCTCCTTGGGCAGAGTAGAACTCTGCTGCAGATCAGGTGGGCCGCTGACCTCTTCTGGTTCTAGGGAGGGTAGCTTCTCAATAGCCGCTGTCTTAATCTGTTTGTTCTTGTCGGCATTACGCCTGTTAATTGTGTCAAAATGAAGGCGACTAGTGACGGTCTTGTTATTTTCTCTGACTGAAGCAAGATATTAATATAAAATATATAATTGTATGTAGTAAAACAACTTTGCAATATACTTTCATTGTTTAATATTGTGGGCTTCACAAGTCCTATTAAAATTGAAAGTGCAGACACAGCTGTAATCCACACAGTCATTGGTTACACTCTCTAGTAAGTCGCTTATAACTGTCCCTAATTGGCCTTAGCAGAAAAAGAAACATAAGTTACAATATGGTGCCACACACTGCTTTATGGACATTAGAATATTAATTATATTTTTTTGAAATATATAAAACATTAATATATATGCATGCGTGATATTTGCGATCCACTCAGTAATACCAGCTCACGCAAAGGTGAGGTTATGCCGAACATAACCTCGTGTTGCGCTCCACTCCAATCAGCCAATAGCATTGAACTCGCATTCTATTGGCTGTTCCAATCAGCCAATAGAATGCGAGCCCAATCCTATTGGCTGATTGCATCAGCCAATAGGATTTTTTCAACCTTAATTCCGATTGGCTGATAGAATTCTATCAGCCAATCGGAATCTAAGGGACGCTATCTTGGATGACGTCACTTAAAGAAACCTTCATTCGTCGGGTAGTCGTCGGAAGAAAAGGACGCTCCGTGTTTGATGTCTTGAAGATGGACCCGCTCTGCACCGGATGGCTTCGTTGAGGATGGATGTCGGCTCTTCAAAACTGTAAAAGGATGTAAGTGGATCTTCGGGGGTTAGCGTTAGGATTTTTTAAGGGTGTATTGGGTGGGTTTGATTTTTAGATTAGGGGTTTGGGCTGCAATAGAGCTAAATGCCCTTTTAAGGGCAATGGGGAGCTTAGGTTTTTTTAGTTAGGGTTTTATTTCGGGGGTTGGTTGTGTGGGTGTGGGTTTTACTATTGGGGGGGTTGTTTGTATTTTTTTTTACAGGTAAAAGTACTGATTTCTTTGTGGCAATGCCCCGCAAAAGGCCCGTTTTAGGGCTATTGGTAGTTTAGTTTAGGCTAGGGGTTTTTTTTTTTAATTTTGGGTGGGCTTTTTTATTTTGATAGGGCTATTAGATTAGGTGAAATTAGTTTGAATATCTTGTAATTTGATTTTTATTTTGTATTATTTTATTTTTTTATTTTTTTTGTAATTTAGGTAATTGTATTTAATTTATTTAATTGTATTTAGTTTAGGTAATTTATTTCATTGTAGTGTAGTGTTAGGTGTTAGTGTAACTTAGGTTGGGTTTTATTTTACAGGTCAATTTGTATTTATTTTAGCTAGGTATAGTTAATAACTATTTAGCAACTATTCTACCTAGTTAAAATAAATACAAATTTGTCTGTAAAATAAAAATAAACCCTAAGCTAGCTACAATGTAACTATTAGTTATATTGTAGCTAGCTTAGGGTTTATTTTACAGGTAAGTATTTAGTTTTAAATAGGAATTATTTAGGTAATGATAGTAATTTTTATTTATATTTATTTTAATTATATTTAAGTTAGGGGGTGTTAGGGTTAGACTTAGATTTAGGGGTTAATGCATTTAGTATAGTGACGGCGACGTTGGGGGCGGCAGATTAGGGGTTAATAAATGTAGATAGGTGCCAGCGATGTTAGGGACAGCAGATTAGGGGTTAATAATATTAAACTAATGTTTTAGGGGTTAATATGTTTATTATAGTTGCGGCGATGTCGGGAGCGGCAGATTAGGGGTTAATAATTTTATTTTAGTGTTTGCAATGCGGGAGGGCCTCGGTTTAGGGGTAAATATGTAGTTTATGGGTGTTAGTGTACTTTTTAGCACTTTAGTTATGAGTTTTATGCTACAGCTTTGTAGTGTAAAACTCATAACTACTGACTTTAAAATGCGGTACGAATCTTGACGGGATAGGCTGTACCGCTCACTTTTTGGCCTCCCAGGACAAGCTTGTAATGCCGGCGCTATGGAAGTCCCATTGAAAATAGACTATAAGCAATTTGCGTAAGTTGATTTGCGGTAAGGCCAAAAAAGTGTGCGGTGCCCCTAAATCTGCAAGACTCGTAATACCAGCGGTAGTAAAAAAAACAGCGTTATGAGACTAAAAAGCTTGCGTTACCCCTATATTTGTTTTTCTTTTGTAAAAGAGCTGATTTCTTTAGGGCAATGCCCTACAAAAGACACTTTTAAGGGCTATTGGTAGTTTATTATAGATTAGGTTTCTTTTATTTTGAGGTGGGGTTTTTAAAAATGGGTATTAGAATAGGAATAAATGTTATTATTTTAGATAATTTGTTTGTTATTTTGTGTAATGTGTGTTTTTTTTTTTTTTAGAATAACCATTTTTTATTTTTAATGGGCAGCAAAAGAGCTGAATGCCCTTTTAAGGTCAATGCCCATACAAATGCCCTTTTTTTAGGGCGATGGATAGATTAGGTTTTACTTTATTTTTATTTTGTGGGTTTGGGGGGTGGGGGTTTGTTTTTCTTTTTTAGAAAAAGAGCTGATTTCCTTAGGTCCTTTTAAGGGCCCTTGGTAGTTTATTATAGATTAGGGTGGGGGTTTTTTTTAAGCAGGGTATTAGAATAGGAATACTTTTTATTGTTTTGTATAATTTCGTTTGTTATTTTTTTGTAATGTTAGTTTTTTTATTTTTTGTAATTTTAGTGTTTTTTATTTTTTGTAATGTTAGGTTTTAGTGTAAGGCAGCTTATGTTTTATTTCACAGGTAAGTTTTTATTTATTTGAACTAGGTAGTTAGTAAATAGTTAATAACTATTTACTAACTAGTCTACCTAGTTAAAATAAATACAAACTTACCTGTGAAATAAAAATAAAACCTAAGCTAGCTACAATATAACAATTAGTTATAGTGTCGCTAGCTTGGGTTTTATTTCGCAGGTAAGTATCGGCTAGATTATGTATTTTGCAGTATGAGTGAAAAAGCAGCGTTAAGGCTCATAACGCTGCTTTTTCACTACCGCTGGTATTACGAGTCTTGCAGGTTTAGGGGCATCGTACACTTTTTTGGCCTTAACGCAAATTAACACGCAATTTGCGCAAAGTCTTTTTCAATGGGACTTCCATAGCGCCGATATTACAAGCTTTTTCTGGGAGGCCAAAAAGTGAGCGGTACAGCCTATCCCGCAAGATTCGTAACGCAATCTAAAGTCAGTAGTTATGAGTTTTATGCTACAACGCCGTAACATAAAACTCATAACTAAAGTGCTAAACAGTACACTAACACCCATAAACTACCTATTAACCTCTAAACCGTGGCCCTCTTAATAGGATTGAGCTTGCATTCTATTCTATTGGCTGTTCCAATCAGCCAATAGAATGCAAGCTCAATCCTATTGGCTGATTGCATCAGCCAAATAGATTTTTCACCTTTAATTCTGATTGGCTGATAGAATTCTATCAGCCAATTGGAATTCAAGGGACGCCATCTTTGATGATGTCACTTAAAGGAACCTTCTTTCGGGAAGAAGACCGATTGAAGAGGATGCTCCGCGCCAGATGTCTTGAAGATGGACCCGCTCTGCGCCGGATGGATGAAGACTTCTGCCCGTCTGGAGGACCACTTCTGCCGGTTTGGATGAAGACTTCTCCCGGCATTGTTGAGGACTTCTTGCCGCTTCACTGAGGACTTCTCTTAGCTTCGTTGAGGATGGATGTCCGGTCTTCAAAACTGTAAGTGGATCTTCAGGGATTAGTGTTAGGTTTTTATAAGGGTTTATTGGGTTGGTTTTAGTTTTAGATTAGGGTTTGGGCAATTGAAAAGAGCTAAATGCCCTTTTAAGGGCAATGCCCATCCAAATGCCCTTTTCAGGGCAATGGGGAGCTTAGGTTTTTTTAGTTAGGTTTTTATTTGGGGGGTTGGTTGTGTTGGTGGTGGGTTTTACTGTTGGGGGGGTGTTTGTATTTTTTTTACAGGTAAAAGAGCTGATTTCTTTGGGGCAATGCCCCGCAAAAGGCCCTTTTAAGGGATATTGGTAGTTTAGTTTAGGCTAGGTTTTTTTTTTATTTTGCAGGGGGGCTTTTTTTATTTTGATAGGGCTATTAGATTAGGTGTAATTAGTTTAAATATCTGATCATTTCTTTTTTTATTTTGTGTAATTTAGTGTTTTTTTGTAATTTAGGTAATTGTATTTAATTTAGGTAATTTATTTAATTGTAGTGTAAGGTTAGGTGTTAGTGTAACTCAGGTTAGGTTTTATTTTACAGGTAAATTTGTATTTATTTGAACTAGGTAGTTAGTAAATAGTTAATAACTATTTAGTAACTATTCTACCTAGGTAAAATAAATACAAACTTGCCTGTGAAATAAATATAAACCCTAAGCTAGATACAATGTAACTATTAGTTATATTGTAGCTATCTTAGGCTTTATTTTATAGGTAAGTATTTAGATTTAAATAGGAAATATGATAGCAATTTTTAGTTAGAGTTATTTTAATTATATTTAAGTTAGGGGGTGTTAGGGTTAGGGTTAGACTTAGCTATAGGGGTTAATAAATTTAGTATAGTGGCGGCGACGTTTGGGGCGACAGATTAGGGGTTAATAAATGTAGGTAGGTGGCAGCGATGTTAGGGGCGGCAGATTAGGGGTTAATATTTAACTAGTGTTTGCGATGCGGGAGTGCAGCGGTTTAGGGGTTAACATGTTTATTATAGTGGCGGCGATGTCCGGAGCAGCAGATTAGGGGTTAATAAGTATAATGTAGGTGTTGGCGATGTTGGGGGCGGCAGGTTAGGGGTTCATAAGTGTAAGATTAGGGGTGTTTAGACTCAGGGTTTATGTTAGGGTGTTAGGTGTAAACATAAATTTTCTTTCCCCATAGGAATCAATGGGGCTGCGTTACGGAGCTTTACGCTGCTTTATTGCTTTTTTTCAGGCGGCTCTCCCCATTGGGAAAATCATGCACGAGCACGTAAAACCAGCTCACACGTATTGGAGTGCGGTATGGAGCATAATTTTGCTCTACGCTCACTTCTTGCCTGATAATGCCGGGTTTTTAAAAACCTCTAATACCAGCGCTGTATGGAAGTGAGCGGTGGTATTAACTTGCAAGTTAATACCGCACCCCTCATACCGCAAAACTCGTAATCTAGCCGTAAGTATTTAGTTTTGTAATAGGTATTATTTAGTTAATAATTGTAACTTTAATTTAGCTCTATTTTAATTATGTTAAAGTTAGGGGTGTTAATAGGTTTATTTAGAGGTAGTGATGTGGGAGGCCAGAGGTTTAGGGGTAAATAACTTTATTTAGTGGCGGCGATGTCGGGGAGCGGCGGAATAGGGGTTAATATATTTATTATAGTGTGGGCAATGTTGGGGTGCGGGGGAATAGGAGTTAATAACTTTAGTAAAGTGGCGACGATGTCAGGGAGCGACGGAATAGGGGTTAATACATTTTATAAGTGGCGGCGATGTCGGGAGCGGCAGATTACGGGTTAATAACTTTAATATAGTGTTTTGAAATACGGGAGGGCCTCAGTTTAGGGGTTAATAGGTAGTTAATGGGTGTTAGTGTACTTTGTAACACTTTAGTTATGAGTTTTATGTAACAGTTTTGTTGCGTAAAGCTACTGGTCTCAGATGGCGGTACGGAACTTGTCATTATAGGGTGTAACGCAAGCTTTTTAGCCTCACCGCACAACTCGTAATGGCAGCGCTATGGGAATCCCATGAAAAAAACCGTCATTTTTTCGAGTGCGGGACTGACGTTACATTACAGGCTAAAAGGCTTACGGTACAGCTATACCGACAAGTAGTGATGTCACGAATAGTTCGCCGGCGAATAGTTCCCAGCGAACATAGCTTGTTCGCGTTCGCTGCGGCGGGCAAACATATGCAATGTTCGGTCCGCCCCCTATTCGTCATCATTGAGTAAACTTTGACCCAGTACCTAACAGTCACAAGACACATTCCAGCCAATCAGCAGCAGACCCTCCCTCCCAGACCCTCCCACCTCCTGGACAGTATCCATTTTAGATTCATTCGGAAGCTGCATTCTTAGTGAGAGGAGGGACAGTGTAGCTGCTGCTGATTTAATAGGGAAATCGATAGCTAGGCTAGTGTATTCAGTATCCACTACAGTCCTGAAGGACTCATCTGATCTCTGCTGTAAGGAAAGCACCCCAAAAAGCCCTTTTTAGGGCTAGAACATCAGTCTGCTTTTTTTTTTTTTCCCCTGTGTAATCTAATTGCAGTTGCCTGTCTGCCAGCGTGTGTGTCAGGCTCACAGCGTATACTGTGCCCACTTGCCCAGTGCCACCACTCATATCTGGTGTAACAGTAGTGTACATTTAAAAAAAACAACACTTTTTTGACTGTGAAATAATAGCAGTCAGTGGAGGGGGCGGGATCGTGGTCGGGGATGTCTGGGGGCGCGCACAGACGCGCACGCATGCACGGGAGGGCGGGGGCGGGCGCATGCACGGGGAGGGAGCGGGTGGGAACCGCTACACTACAGAAAAAGTTGGTGTAAAATTTAAAAAAAAAAAAAAAGATCAGGCAGGTGGTGGCGGTTGGTCTGTGGGGGGGGGGGAAGCTACACTACAGAAAAAAAAAAAAAAAACCAGAAAAAAATACTTTTTTTGCAAACTGGCAGACAGCTGCCAGTACCCAAAATGGCCACCAATAAGGCAGATGGGGAGGGTTAGAGAGCTGTTTTGGGGGGGATCAGGGAGGTTGGGGGCTAAGGGGGGATGCTACACCACAGCATATTTAAATATGCTAAAAAATATTTAAAAACCTTTTATTTTAGTACTGGCAGACTTTCTGCCAGTACTTAAGATGGCGGGGACAATTGTGGGGGAGGGAAGGGAGCTGTTTGGGAGGGATCAGGGGGTCTGATGTGTCAGGTGGGAGGCTGATCTCTACACTAAAGCTAAAATTAACCCTGCAAGCTCCCTACAAACTACCTAATTAACCCCTTCACTGCTAGCCATAATACACGTGTGATGCGCAGCAGCATTTAGCGGCCTTCTAATTACCAGAAAGCAACGCCAAAGTCATATATGTCTGCTATTTCTGAACAAAGGGGATCCCAGAGAAGCATTTACAACCATTTGTGCCATAATTGCACAAGCTGTTTGTAAATAATTTCAGTGAGAAACCTAAAATTGCGAAAAAAAAAAAAAAAATTTAAATTTGATCGCATTTGGTGGTGAAATGGTGGCATTAAATATACCAAAATGGGCCTAGATCAATACTTTGGGTTGTCTACTACACTACACTTAAGCTAAAATTAACTCTACATGCTTCCTACATGCTCCCTAATTAACCCCTTCACTGTTGGGCATAAAACACGTGTGGTGCGCAGTGGCATTTAGCAGCCTTCTAATTACCAAAAAGCAACCCCAAAGCCATATAAGTCTGCTATTTCTGAACAAAGGGGATCCCAGAGAAGCATTTACAACCATTTATGCCATAATTGCATAAGTTTTTTGTAAATAATTTCTGTGAGAAACCTAAAGTTTGTGAAAAAGTGAACAATTTTTTTTTATTTGATCGCATTTGGCAGTGAAATGGTGGTATAAAATATACCAAAATGGACCTAGATCAATACTTTGGGATGTCTTCTAAAAAAAATATATACATGTCAAGGGATATTTAGGTATTCATGACAGATATCAGGGTTCCAATGTAACTAGCGCTCATTTTGAAAAAAAGTGGTTTTGAAATAGCAAAGTGCTTCTTGTATTTATTTCCCTATAACTTGCTAAAAAAGCAAAGAACATGTTAACATTGGGTATTTCTAAACTCAGGACAAAATTTAGAAGCTATTTAGCATGGTTGTTTTTTGGTGGCTGTAGATGTGTAACAGATTTTGGGGGTCAAAGTTAGAAAAAGTGTGTTTTTTTCCATTTTTCCTCATATTTTATAATATTTTTAATAATAAATTATAAGATATGATGAAAATAATGGTATCTTTAGAAAGTCCATTTAATGTTGAGAATAATGGTATATAATATGTGTGGGTATAGTAAATGAGTAAGAGGAAAATTACAGCTAAACACAAACACCGCAGAAATGTAAAAATAGCCCTGGTCCTTAAAGGGGCAGTCTAGTCAAAATTAAACTTTCATGATTCAGATAGGGCATGTGATTTTAAACAACTTTCCATTTTACTTCTATTATCTAATTTGCTCAATTCTTTAGATATCCTTTGTTGAAGAAATAGCAATGCACATGTGTGAGACAATCACACAAGGCCTCTATGTGCAGCAACCAATCAGCAGCTACTGAGCATATCTAGATATGCTTTTCAGCAAGTGATATCAAGAGAATGAAGTAAATGAGATAATAGAAGTAAATTAGAAAGTTGTTTAAAATGACATGCTCTTTCTAAATCACGATAGAAAAAATTTGGGTTTCATGTCCCTTTAAGGGAAAGAAATTGAAAAATGGCCTTGGTCCTTAAGGGGTTAAAAAAAAAACCTAGAAATTTGACTGTGAAATAATAGCAGTCAGTTTCCTTCACACGTGTGCATTTCAGTGCCTGCCAGGGCACAATGTCACACCAGTGCAACTCAGTAGTGTACATTTAAAAAAAATTAATAGATTGAATAGCAGTTAGTTGTCTGCAAGCGTGTGTCAGGCCTACATCGTCTACTCTGCCAACTTCTGCCAGTGCACAGTGCCACTCATATCTGTTGTCACAGTAGCTTGCACGCATAGTACCACTAATCGGAAAAAAAATGACAAGCAGAGGCAGGCCACCCCGCAGGGGCCGTCGTGGTCGTGGTGCTGTGATTCCCTTTGGCCCTAGAATAATGCCCAGTGTTCAGAGGCCACGTACCCTGAACTCGAAAAGTTCTGAGGACATAGTTGACTGGCTAACACAGGACACCCAATCTTCTACAGCTTCCGCTCGGAACCTTGATGAACCATCCTCCTCCAGCTTAGCTTCGGGCTCCTCTCAAGTTACCACTCGCCCGCCTGCCGCCACCACCAACACTAGCACCACAGCCGCTTCACTTGATCTGTCAGAGGAGTTATTTACACATCAGTTGGAAGAAATGAGTGATGCGCAACCATTATTGCCAGAGGATGTAGATAACAGGGATATGTCTCAGTCAGGCAGCATTACACACATGGACGTACGGTGTGATCATGATGATGTTGTACCTGCTGCGGGAGTTTGGTCTGTCACTGTGAAGCGGGTGTAACCCTTATACTACCTGATCGATACAACATCATACCTGATGTTTTAAAGCACGTTATTCCAAACAATTTAGGAATGTTAGGTGATATATGCCCTTTATGGCTTAACCTCTTAAGGACATATGACGGAATTTTTCCGTCATAAAACAATTGAGCAAACTGAAAGCTGTGTCCTTAAAGGGTTAAAACCAGACTCTGCATCAACTATGTAATTTTCCATGGGAGTTTTGCCATGGATCCCCCTCCGGCATGCCACAGTCCAGGTGTTAGTCCCCTTGAAACAACTTTTCCATCACTATTGTGGCCAGAAAGAGTCCCTGTGGGTTTTAAAATTCGCCTGCCTATTGAAGTCTATGGCGGTTCGCCCGTTCGCAAACATTTGCGGAAGTTCGCATTAGCCGTTCGCGAACTGAACATTTTATGTTCGCGACATCACTACCGACAAGACTCGTAATGGCTGGGTTGCTGTTTTAACGCTGAAATTACCATTTTTTCAGCATTAAAACACGAGTACGCAACTAGTAATCTACCTGAATGTGAGGTAAAAAAGGAATAGTAGCTATAAAAGAAGCTGCGAAAAAAGATGAGTTCAAAACAAAACAACCCATAAAAAAGGGTGCTAACCCGACAGAAGTTTAAAAACTAAGGAGCCAATAACTGTACAGAAAAAAGAGTGCACTGACCTGACAAGTGTATATCAGCATCAAGAGCCCTGTGCACCAAAATGTATGCATGCAAAAGCAAGGGGAATAGTGAGAATCTGTCCCAGGGCCATATATATAAAAACATATACAAGATATAATTTTAAACATATAAATGTGCCCATAATAAAGCTATATGAGTGTCTATATAAAGAACATAAACATACTTACTTATAGACACTCATCTAGTACATAGCCAAACCAGTACTGAAACATATCAGCAGAGCAGTAATAGAGATAGGAGTATATCGCCAATCTGTAAAGGGAAGCAGAAGACGAGTCCCTGCGACCGAATTTACAGAGGACCTATGAAGGATTTCCCATGAGGCGAAACCATCATATCACACACCATACTCTAGTACATCCCTCTTAAAAGCACTATACCCTGAGGGGAACTGGGTCTCAACATACACTGAAAAGCCCTTTCTCTGAAGAACACTGCACATCTTCATTCTTCGACCACCTCCAACAGAGGCAAAGTAAAGACTAAGCTATGTGTGAGGTGGAAGGGGTTTAGAGCTCTTGGGGTTTGGCAGTCTTTGAGGCCTACTTATCAAGTCGTCAACTATACTGCATTCGCCGGCACCAATACACTCGCCTAACATCTCCTAACATTGCGGCCGCGGACCTGAATGCGCTCTCCTTATTTATCAAAAAAGCTGTCAAAAAGCTGCGCACCAAGTAAGGGGTGATAAGCAGCGGACTGTTTTTAACTAACAGTCATCGATCTCGCTGCTATTCGGCTTTTTCCCAACTTTATTTATATCCTGTCACTAAACACCGACACTATACTAAAATGTATAACCCCTATCCCGCCGCTCCCAGAGCCCACCGCAACTCTAATAAAGTTATTAACCCATATCCCGCCGCTCCCAGAGCCCACTGCAACTCTAATAAAGTTATTAACCCCTATCCCTCCGCTCCCGGAGCCCACTGTAACTCTAATAAAGTTATTAACCCCTATCCCAACGCTCCCGGAGCCCACCGCAACTAAATAAATGTATTAACCCCTAAACCCCTGGCCTCCCACATCACTACCACTTACTAAACCTATTAACCCCCTAAACCTAACAACCCGCTAACTGTACATTAAATATTAACTCATCCCTATCTTATAATAAATTTAAACTTACCTTTAGAATTAAAATAAACTATATTAAACTAATAATTAACCTACCCTAACTATTATCCTACAATAACATTAAACTATATTAAACTATTTATTAATCTACATACAAAGAGAGAAGCGCTCTACCAGGAACGAACAACAGCTCAGTGGCTTGTTCTATGGCGATTTACCACCTGGAAGCAGCCTCTTTTAGACCAGTGTGCTTTTCACAGAAGAAAAATTTCCCTGAAGTATATCAGTCTGATCCTGCCAAGTAAGGTCAGTCCAGCCCCGAAATACCAGGCAATTCTCCTCTGAACAAGGAACATGACAACCCCAGACGATCGTTTCGGCCTCCTATGGGCCTCGTCAGTGAGGTGCAGCCACATTCCTCTTAGCACACTGGGCAAGGAGTCCACGTCTGGTTTCCCCCATCACCCATAGGGAGACTTACCCAGGGTCATAATAATTTGCATACAAAGAGAGAAGCGCTCTACCAGGAACGAACAACAGCTCAGAGGCTTGTTCTATGGCGATTTACCACCTGGAAGCAGCCTCTTTTAGACCAGTGTGCTTTTCACAAAAGAAAACTTTCCTGAAGTATATCATTCTGATCCTGCCAAGTAAGGTCAGTCCAGCCCCGAAATACCAGGCAATTCTCCTCTGAACAAGGAACATGACAACCCCAGACGATCGTTTCGGCCTCCTATGGGCCTCGTCAATGAGGTGCAGCCACATTCCTCTAAGCACACTGGGCAAGGAGTCCACATCTGGTTTCCCCCATCACCCATAGGGAGACTTCCCCAGGGTCATAATAATTTGCATACAAAGAGAGAAGCGCTCTACCAGGAACGAACAACAGATCAGTGGCTTGTTCTATGGCGATTTACCACCTGGAAGCAGCCTCTTTTAGACCAGTGTGCTTTTCACAGAAGAAAACTTTCCTGAAGTATATCAGTCTGATCCTGCCAAGTAAGGTCAGTCCAGCCCCGAAATACCAGGCAATTCTCCTCTAAACAAGGAACATGACAACCCCAGACGATCGTTTCGGCCTCCTATGGGCCTCGTCAGTGAGGTGCAGCCACATTCCTCTAAGCACACTGGGCAAGGAGTCCACGTCTGGTTTCCCCCATCACCCATAGGGAGACTTCCCTGGGTCATAATAATTTGCATACAAAGAGAGAAGCGCTCTACCAGGAACGAACAACAGCTCAGTGGCTTGTTCTATGGCGATTTACCACCTGGAAGCAGCCTCTTTTAGACCAGTGTGCTTTTCACAGAAGAAAACTTTCCTGAAGTATATCAGTCTGATCCTGCCAAGTAAGGTCAGTCCAGCCCCGAAATACCAGGCAATTCTCCTCTGAACAAGGAACATGACAACCCCAGACGATCGTTTCGGCCTCCTATGGGCCTCGTCAGTGAGGTGCAGCCACATTCCTCTAAGCACACTGGGCAAGGAGTCCACGTCTGGTTTCCCCCATCACCCATAGGGAGACTTCCCCAGGGTCATAATAATTTGCATACAAAGAGAGAAGCGCTCTACCAGGAACGAACAACAGCTCAGTGGCTTGTTCTATGGCGATTTACCACCTGGAAGCAGCCTCTTTTAGACCAGTGTGCTTTTCACAAAAGAAAACTTTCCTGAAGTATATCAGTCTGATCCTGCCAAGTAAGGTCAGTCCAGCCCCGAAATACTAGGCAATTCTCCTCTGAACAAGGAACATGACAACCCCAGACGATCGTTTCGGCCTCCTATGGGCCTCGTCAGTGAGGTGCAGCCACATTCCTCTAAGCACACTGGGCAAGGAGTCCACATCTGGTTTCCCCCATCACCCATAGGGAGACTTCCCCAGGGTCATAATAATTTGCATACAAAGAGAGAAGCGCTCTACCAGGAACGAACAACAGCTCAGTGGCTTGTTCTATGGCGATTTACCACCTGGAAGCAGCCTCTTTTAGACCAGTGTGCTTTTCACAGAAGAAAACTTTCCTGAAGTATATCAGTCTGATCCTGCCAAGTAAGGTCAGTCCAGCCCCGAAATACCAGGCAATTCTCCTCTGAACAAGGAACATGACAACCCCAGACGATCGTTTCGGCCTCCTATGGGCCTCGTCAGTGAGGTGCAGCCACATTCCTCTAAGCACACTGGGCAAGGAGTCCACGTCTGGTTTCCCCCATCACCCATAGGGAGACTTCCCCAGGGTCATAATAATTTGCATACAAAGATAGAAGCGCTCTACCAGGAACGAACAACAGCTCAGTGGCTTGTTCTATGGCGATTTACCACCTGGAAGCAGCCTCTTTTAGACCAGTGTGCTTTTCACAGAAGAAAACTTTCCTGAAGTATATCAGTCTGATCCTGCCAAGTAAGGTCAGTCCAGCCCCGAAATACCAGGCAATTCTCCTCTGAACAAGGAACATGACAACCCCAGACGATCGTTTCGGCCTCCTATGGGCCTCGTCAGTGAGGTGCAGCCACATTCCTCTAAGCACACTGGGCAAGGAGTCTACGTCTGGTTTCCCCCATCACCCATAGGGAGACTTCCCCAGGGTCATAATAATTTGCATACAAAGAGAGAAGCGCTCTACCAGGAACGAACAACAGCTCAGTGGCTTGTTCTATGGCGATTTACCACCTGGAAGCAGCCTCTTTTAGACCAGTGTGCTTTTCACAGAAGAAAACTTTCCTGAAGTATATCAGTCTGATCCTGCCAAGTAAGGTCAGTCCAGCCCCGAAATACCAGGCAATTCTCCTCTGAACAAGGAACATGACAACCCCAGACGATCGTTTCGGCCTCCTATGGGCCTCGTCAGTGAGGTGCAGCCACATTCCTCTAAGCACACTGGGCAAGGAGTCCACGTCTGGTTTCCCCCATCACCCATAGGGAGACTTACCCAGGGTCATAATAATTTGCATACAAAGAGAGAAGCGCTCTACCAGGAACGAACAACAGCTCGGTGGCTTGTTCTATGGCGATTTACCACCTGGAAGCAGCCTCTTTTAGACCACTGTGCTTTTCACAGAAGAAAACTTACCTGAAGTATATCAGTCTGATCCTGCCAAGTAAGGTCAGTCCAGCCCCGAAATACCAGGCAATTCTCCTCTGAACAAGGAACATGACAACCCCAGACGATCGTTTCGGCCTCCTATGGGCCTCGTCAGTGAGGTGCAGCCACATTCCTCTAAGCACACTGGGCAAGGAGTCCACGTCTGGTTTCCCCCATCACCCATAGGGAGACTTCCCCAGGGTCATAATAATTTGCATACAAAGAGAGAAGCGCTCTACCAGGAACGAACAACAGCTCAGTGGCTTGTTCTATGGCGATTTACCACCTGGAAGCAGAATCTTTTAGACCAGTGTGCTTTTCACAGAAGAAAACTTTCCTGAAGTATATCAGTCTGATCCTGCCAAGTAAGGTCAGTCCAGCCCCGAAATACCAGGCAATTCTCCTCTGAACAAGGAACATGACAACCCCAGACGATCGTTTAGGCCTCCTATGGGCCTCGTCAGTGAGGTGCAGCCACATTCCTCTAAGCACACTGGGCAAGGAGTCCACGTCTGGTTTCCCCCATCACCCATAGGGAGACTTCCGCAGGGTCATAATAATTTGCGTACAAAGAGAGAAGCGCTCTACCAGGAACGAACAACAGCTCGGTGGCTTGTTCTATGGCGATTTACCACCTGGAAGCAGCCTCTTTTAGACCAGTGTGCTTTTCACAGAAGAAAACTTTCCTGAAGTATATCAGTCTGATCCTGCCAAGTAAGGTCAGTCCAGCCCCGAAATACCAGGCAATTCTCCTCTGAACAAGGAACATGGCAACCCCAGACGATCGTTTCGGCCTCCTATGGGCCTCGTCAGTGAGGTGCAGCCACATTCCTCTAAGCACACTGGGCAAGGAATCCACGTCTGGTTTCCCCCATCACCCATAGGGAGACTTCCCCAGGGTCATAATAATTTGCATACAAAGAGAGAAGCGCTCTACCAGGAACGAACAACAGCTCAGTGGCTTGTTCTATGGCGATTTATTTATTAATCTACCCTATTATACTAAAATTACATTAAATTACATTAAACGATATTAAACTATTAATTAACCTACCCTGTTATACTAAAATTACATTAAACTACAAATTAAATTACCTATATTACATATTTAAAAACCTAACCCTACTTAAATTATTTAAATCTACAATAAAAAATTAATAAGTTACAAAAAAATAACAACTAAGTTACACAAAATAAAAAACACTAAGTTACACAAAATAAAAAAACACAAACGGCTAGATTGTGCGTTAAGCTGAAAAAGCAGCGTTAACAGGTCCTAACGCTGCTTTTTCACTACTGCTGCTATTACTAGTCTTGTAGGTTTAGGGGCACCGCACACTTCTTTGGCCTTACCGCAAAACAACTTTCGTAAACCCTTTTCTCTATGGGACTTCCATAGCGCTGGTATTAAGAGTCTGTCCTGGGAGGCCAAAAAGTGAGCGGTACACCCTCTACCTCCAATATCCGTAACGCATTCTAAAGTCAGTAGTTATCAGTTTTACACTAGAACGCTGTAGCATAAAACGCCCCCTAACTTAAATATATTTTAAATAAATCTAAAGGAATTTACTATAATTAACTAAATTATTCCTATTTAAAACTAAACACTTAACTATAAAATAAACCCTAAGATAGCTACAATATAACTAATAGTTAAATTGTAGCTAGCATAGGGTTTATTTTTATTTTACAGGCAAGAATGTATTTATTTTAACTAGGTAGAATAGTTACTAAATAGTTATTAACCATTTAATAACTACCTAGCTAAAATAAATACAAAAGTACCTGTAAAATAAAACCTAACCTAAGTCACGATAACACCTAAGACTACACTACAATTAAATAAATTAACTAAATTTAAAACAATTAAATAAATTAAATTAGCTAAATCACAAAAAAACCAAACACTAAATTGCAGAAAATAAAAAACAAATTACAAATCTTTAAACTAATTGCACCTAATCTAATAGCCTTATCAAAATAAAAAAAGCCCCCCTAAAATAAAAAAAAAACTCTAGCCTAAACTAAACTATCAACAGCCCTTAAAGGGTCCTTTTGCGGGGCATTGCTCCAAAGTAATCAGCTCTTTTACCTGTAAACAAAAAAATACAAACACCCCCCAACAGTAAAACCCACCACCCGCACAACCAACCCCCCAAATAAAATATTAACTAAAAAAACCTAAGCTCCCCATTGCCTGAAAAGGGCATTTGGATGGGCATTCTCCTTAAAAGGGCATTTATCTCTATTGCAGCCCTAACCTAAAAAATGAACCCACCCAATACACCCTTAAAAAAACCTAACACTAACCCCCTGAAGATCGTTTTACTGTTCTGAAGACCGGACATCCATCCTCAAGGAAGGGGCAGAAGTCTTCATCCAACCGGGCCGAAGTCCTCAATGAAGCCGGGAGAAGTCTTCATCCAAGCCGGGAGAAGTCTTCATCCAAGCCGGGCGAAGTGGTCCTCCAGACGGGCAGAAGTCTTCATCCAGACGGCATCTTCTATCTTCATCCATCCGACGCGGGTCCATCTTCAAGACATCCGATGTGGAGCATCCTCTTCATCCAGAGTCTTCTTACTGAATGAAGGTTCCTTTAAATGACGTCATCAAAGATGGCGTACCTTAGATTCCGATTGGCTGATAGAATTCTATCAGCAAATCGGAATTAAGGTAGAAAAAATCCTATTGGCTGATGCAATCAGCCAATAGGATTGAAGTGCAATCCTATTGGCTGATCCAATCAGCCAATAGGATTGAGCTGGCATTCTATTGGCTGATTGAAACAGCCAATAGAATGCAAGCTCAATCCTATTGGCTGATTTATGAGAAACTATATTCAGAACCCAGGGATCTGGAACAGACTGAAACCAAGCCCTACCAGGGCATCTGTATTGGGCTCCTAACTTTCATGCAGTTTTGTTAGTAGGGATAGATTTCTAACCCTGCTTTGACTTGTTCTAGTTAGCACTAGGTATCCAGACTGAGCCAGAGGTACCTTGCTTCTAAACAGAGGAGTCAACTTTTGTTCCTTATTCTGACGAAAGGAACGAAAACAATTGGAAGCTTTAGATTTCCCTCTAGGCTTTTTGTTTTGAGAAAGAAAAGCCCCTTTACCCCTAGTAACAGTAGATATTATAGAATCTAAATCAGAACCAAACAACTTCTTTCCCTGATAAAAAAGAGACAATAATCTGGATTTTGACACCATATCTGCAGACCAGGATTTAAGCCATGAGCCTCTTCTGGCAAGAACTACCAAAGACATGCTTTTGATATCAATCTTCATAAAATCAAACAAGGCATCACAAATAAAAGAATTGTCACTTTGAGTAAACCCAAACAATTTGCACTAGCAGATTTATCAGAACACTGTTCTGAAAGACTTGATAACCAGTAAGTTGAAGCAGCATCCACATCAGCAATAGAAATAGCAGGCCTGAGCAAATACCCTGTTTGTAGAAAGGCATTTCTATCAAAAGTGTTAGGGTTCTCACCTGCACCGGGTTGGGAGGACACGGTCTCGACAAACGCGGAAAGTACCACACCCCTCTTCGGCATCCCACGTGGAGGGATGCCAAGATCCGTCTGTAAGACTGCTGCCGCTGCAACTCCCTAGGCATGTGTGGCTGCCCCCTGCCTAAATTTAAAGGGACATCCTACTTATTACAGGAACTCCCACCTGGAGGAATCAGGTGTGGGATTTCCTATAACAGTTTAACCAGCCTTCACTCTGGATTGAGTTATTGCTCTTTTGAAGCATGCTTACCTAGCTCCTGTGTATGCTCCCCTTTCTCCTGAGACCAAGCATACTTACATTGATACCTGTGTATGCTCACCTTGCTCCTGAGACAAGCATACTTACGTTGATACCTGCATATGCTCACCTGGCCCTGAGACCAAGCACACTTACCTTGATACCTGCGTATGTCCACCTGGCTCCTTAGACCAAGCATACTTACCTTGATACCTGTGTATGTTCACCTTGCTCCTCAGACCAAGCATACTTACCTTGATACCTGTGTATGCTCATCTTGCTCTTGAGACAAAGCATACTTACCTTGATACCTGTGTATGCTCACCTTGCTCCTGAGGCCAAGCATACTTACCTTGATACCTGCATATACTCACCTGGATCCTGAGACCAAGCATACTTACCTTGATACCTGTGTATGCTCATCTTGCTCCTGAGACCAAGCATACTTACCCTTGATACCTGAGTATGCTCACCTGGCTCCTGAGACCAAGCATACTTACCTTGATACCTGTGTATGCTCACCTTGCTCCTGAGGCCAAGCATACTTACCTTGATACCTGCATATACTCACCTGGATCCTGAGACCAAGCATACTTTCCTTGATACCTGCATATGCTCACCTGGCTCCTGAGACCAAGCATACTTACCTTGCTCCCATGTATGTTCATCTGGATCCTGAAAGTCAAGCAGAATAACCTGATACTAGTGTATGCTCACCCTGTTCCTGAAGCTGTACCTTCCTGGTATCCCGTGACAGTCTCACCAACAGTACCCACTGGGTAAACTGTGCCTGATAAGAAACCTGTGTTTACTATACCAGTGACAGCCTTCTTCAAACCAGCTGAAACTGCTGTACCTATCTACTATCCCGTGACAGTCTCACCAACAGTACCCGCTGGGTATTATGTACCTGCTGAGAAAATTGTGTAGCAGTGCCAGTATTCTTCAGATCAGCTGTGCCTACTGTACCTAATAGTTATTCTGTGTAACTCTTGCATTGTATTACTACTCTAATCAAGCACCAATGTATTATTATGGGGTAGTCTGCTAAATCGGCTCATGACTTCACGTGTAGTCAGTCAGTGTGAGAGACTGAGTGAGAGACGAGTGACGAGCAGAGGCAGCTGAGCAAGGATGGCAGCTAGAGTCAGTGTGAGGATGAGTGGCATGGTGGCAAGCTGCCAGGCTGATTAAATTGAACCAGTAACTGGAGTAGTGGACTGGACAGGTGTCAGGTGGTCAGTAGCGCAATGGCCGCAACCGGTCAGGCTGAGCATTTTAGGGGAGTATCATGGCTGGACCACCTCACAGACTGTATCACTTCACAGTCACACACTACATATAGTACTGGCTGGGGTGGTAGTAGGGACCTAGGGTCACCATATCACCATAAAAAGCATGGCTCAGTGCAAATGGGAAGCCAAGGAGCCAAATCACTGCTGCATAGGTATAAATCAATATAAAAACTCAATATACTACAAGATGCTTTTTTTCCCTGCTAACATTAGATTTTCATATTTAGTAGCAGAACACTATAATGGGTTTTTTTTTTTTTTTTTTTAAACCATCTTTTATTAATCATGAGTGCAAAACAAACAGTTACAGGTAAAGGCACCAATGTCATACAGAATACAAAGTTCACACTTCATGTTTATGATGTTAAAGAAAGTCATGATATGGGATGGCATTTTCTAAACATTGAAACAAATAACATAAACAACAAAACAAATAAATACAGTGCTGGTCTCTAGCACCTACTTGGCAACTACAGATAGGTATGTAAAGCTATGCTCGCTTGTTTTATGCAGTTTTCTCCTTATATGATTAGGCTCCTATCAAGCTGTGAGTATGCATACATAAACTGTCTCCCGCTGAGTATGCTATAAATTATTAGCACTCGGCAAAACTATGTGAGTCTCCCACTCGGTACATGGTGTTGGGAGGAGAGGGAAGAGGGGGGACCTCCCGGCCCCATCGTCAGAAGTAGGCTACCGTCCAGTCGAGTCAAAGTTAAGGGGCTGTGGGAAGTCGGATGTCAGTGAGTCTTCCCAGAGGAACTTCAGATCATGAAAAAATTCTAATTTATGTCTTTTTAGATAGCCGTATTCCTCTAGACTTAATAATTCTTCTACTTTTGCTAACCACATTTGACCAGTCATTTGGGTGGGAGTTTTCCATTTTAAAGCTATCATAGCTTTGGCACTATTTATTCCGATTTGCAGTAATTGTCTTCAGAGTTTACAAGGTATTGTTGGGAATTTATTGAGTAGGACTATGTGGGGAGTTAAGCTTAAGTCTCTAATTAATCCTCTCCTGAAATGATTTTCTATGAAGGTCCATAGTGGCTGTAGCACTCCACAGTCCCACCACATGTGCAAATAGCTACCCTTCTCCTCACATCCCCTCCAGCAACGGTAACAAGAGGATGGGTAAATCGAGTGTAATCTTGCCGGGGTCAGGTACCAGCGTGTTACTATCTTAAAGTTAAGTTCAAGGAACTTGGGAGATGTCGAGGATTTTTTAGTATATTGGAATATCAGTCCCCATTCTTTATTAGTTAACTCCACTCCCAGTTCTCTATGCCACTTATTGGTGTAGGTGGGTAAGTTTGTTGACATGTGAGTCTGTAGCAAGCTGCGCATTTTAGACAGTGAGTGCGGGATCGTCGTTTTTGTAGAACAGGCTTTTTCGAACGGGGTTAACGGTCTTAAGAAATCCGCTTTATATGGTGAGGTATCAAGGAAGTGGGCAAGTTGTCTATATTTTAACCAAGGATGGTAAGCACCTTGTGCCACTTCTTTTATCTCGTCCCTATTTAGAAGTCTGCCTCCCTTCAAAAACTTCTCTAAGGGGGTGGTATGTTCCCATTCTAACAATCTCTGGGTGTCTCTGTCTAGTCCTCCTATGAGTTCAGCGTTCATCGGGATAGGAAAGAGGGGGGACCTAAGACCTGATATATCCTTTCGTCTATTAATAATTATATCCCATTCTTTAAAAAAGTGAGAGTGGATCGGTAGTGTCGTGCACTGGGGGGGTCGCAGACGTTTGGGTACCCAGCAGAGGGCTCCCACCATAGGTGTCTTTAATATGTGAGAATCTAACGCTATCCAGGCCTTGTGTTCCGGTGTTGTATGCCAGTTAAGTACTCTCTGTAGCACAATCGCATCCATGTATAATTTTATGTCTGGCAGCCCTAACCCTCCTAGTGAAGTCGGCCTATACATTGTAGTTTTGTTTATTCGGGGTTTACATGTTCCCCATACAAATTTATTTAAGTGATTCTGTAGTTGTGATAAAAACCCTGTTGACAGGGCCATCGGCAGGGCTTGTAAAACGTATAAAATTCTAGGTAGCGTCGTCATTTTTAAACATTGTACTCTAACTATAATGGTTTTAATTATATTTGAATGGTCCAATTTCATACTACATTTGTGGCATTTTATGTATGTCTGAGTGTATTTATGCATGTATGTTTGTGTTTATGTGTGTGTGTATATGTATGTATGAGACTGTGTGTGTATTTATGCATGTATGTCTGTGTTACAGACCTTGTTACTACAGCATGGAGGGGGGGTTAAACAGTGTCACTATACAGTACCACTATATATAGTTTTGGGGGACTGGACCATGTCACAGACTACTGTGGTAACTATATAAAGTACTGGGTCAGGTAGGGTCCAGCCTTTTCACTGGCAGATTACAGACTGTGTCACTAACTCACTATATACAGTACTGGTGGGTTAAACAGTGTCACTATATACAGTAATAGGGGTCAGACCATCTCACAGATTGTGGGCACAGGGTACCCCCTTTTGCAGACATGTAATCTGATTCATATTTTTTTTCTGTGTTATATGTTAAAAAAAAAAAGATATGTATCAAATTCCCCTTTTTTTGGGTGGGGGTGAGGGGGCTTCTTAGATTCTTGCACCTGTGCCCTGTGGTTTCTAGTTACACCTTTGCTTGAAAGGGTCTATAAAAGAAGTACTGTCTTCCAAAGGAATATGTGTATATTTAGCCAGAGTGGAAATGGCCTCATCCACCATGGGAAGAGTTTCCCACAAATCAGCATTAGAAGCAGGTAAAGGATAGAACTTTTTAAACCTAGCAGAAGGAGTTAATTACCTGTCTTAGACCATTCCCTAAAATCCTGTCAGAGACAGCATCAGGAATAGGGAAAACTTTAAGGAGATTAACAACAGTATTAAAACTTAATTTAAATAACAGTTTTACAGTAATACAACATGAAAGGTTCCTGCTCTGTATCGTGCACCCTAACCTGAAGCACATTAGTTGTTAGAAAGCTGGCAAATCTCACTGATATACTGATTTATATGTGCATTGCTTCTGACACATGGTGTGAGAATACCTGTGCTCCAAGGTGGCAGAGCACAGTATGAAGAGGCGTTGCGTCAACATTTGGCAACTTTAAGGGATTAAAAAGGACGGCTTTGAAGAGAACTGTAGGAACAGGAAGAACATCAAAAGCATAGTTATTAGTAAGTTTGTGCCTAGAAGTTTAGAAGTCAACAAATCAACACAGCCTAGGAACATTTTAACCCAAGGGCGTTATTGCGCCTCATTTTCACACCTCCCCCAAAAATGATGAGCCAGATTACGAGTGGTACGCTAACAGTTACATGCAAACAATATCGGGTTTATTGCAGCTGAATGAGCACTCGTATTACAAGTTGAAAGTAAAAGCACAATCGTGATTTACGTTATAATAATTACTGCAACGATTGTGCTTTTACTTTCAACTTGTAATACGAGTGCTGTATTTTTTATTTGTTTTGCAACACTTTTTTGTTTCGCGTAACAGTTAACCAGAGCTCAAGAAAAAGTGTTGCAAAACAAATCAAAAATACATTTTAAAAAGGGTTGTGCTGAGTGGCGCTCTGGTGGGAGCTAGAGGATTTTAATTGGCAAAAATCAGATAGTAAAAAATTAGATGTATAGAAAAGAATATTTAATTCATATGAAATACGTAAAACCAAAGAAGTGTATATGACAAATAAAATAATTGTCAGAATATGCGTAAAAAATGTTGTGGCCACAACTATAAAACAAATTTGATCCAAGAAAATACATACACAGTACACATAAAAACGAGCTGCAGTTTAAAATGTTATCGAACACGATTAATTAGTGAAATTATAGCATAACTCTGTGACTCAAAACCGTTAAAATTAAGAAGTGTTGAGGTTGGTATATTCTGTGTTTCTATAATTAATTCTATATTACCGTTCCATACATAGGCAGCTCACTAGGATGGAAATAAAAAACAGAGGACTGATTTAAATCTAATATCAGACGCTTCTAGTGCTTAGATACTTTGCTTGACACTTGAATAAGGTTAATATAGCTGAATAAAATACAATGTTGCTAATAGGCAGAGTAGTGGACAAAAGCTTTATATGATGTATACAATTCCTTTAGTACAGTCAGAAAGCCTTCTCTGCTCAATCGCAGTATATGTAATTATACTCCAAGTGGTAAAAGAGTCTAGGTGGATAAGTAGCTGACCGGTCAGTAATTCAATGTTAGTTTCACAACTCGCTATCCTTACCGGACCTCTGTAATGGTATGTGGAGTCTTCCTTCTACGTGTTTTAGCAGTTTAATGCCTTTATCAAGATCAAGGCATTAAGCTGCTACAGGTCATGTGACCCCCTGCAGCACGGTCAGTTCCATACATACATAGATAGATAGATACTATTAGATAGATATATAGAAATAGATAGTATTAAATAGATAGATAATAGATACTTTTAGATAGATAGATAATAAATACTACTGGATAGATACTATTAGATATATAGATAAATAGATACTATTAGATAGATAGTTATATAGACTAGATAAATAGATAGATGATAGATAGATAGATAGATAGATAGATAGACTAGATACATAAAAATAGATAGATAGATAGATAGAAGATAGATAGATAGATAGATAAATAGATAGACCTGCAACTTACACTGATACAAGTCTACATTGCATAAGGATTACATTAGGATTGTACACACCTATAAATAGACTAGCTGCTATGGGCAGGGCCGCCACTAGAAATTTTGGGGCCCCTGACTCAACCATTGATCAGGGCCCCCCCCCCCTCTTTTGACACGTGCAGTTTTTGACCAAGTGACTAAAACGTATATGCACTTTATTCTTAATTGTCTATTTAAACTTGGAAATGTTGTAAAGGTAGTAGCATACACACACACAGACACACCCATACACTGAAACACACAAACACACTCACACATAAGGATTCACATATAGACACTCTAGCAGACACGCAAAGAAACACACTCAGACACAGACACCCAAACAGACACTTAGCACTTGTTTATATTGACCTGACAAGTAATGAGGTAAACTACAGTTTTGTAAAAAAAAGGAGATTTAGAAAACAAAATATGGAGTTCTGATTATCTTTTTGTAAAGGAAGATGACAACTAAATTATAACAACAGCATGCAGTGGCTGAAAGGAAGGGCCCTGAACTGCCTAAACAATAATTTAAGGTTAAATGGTGGAGTGGTTACTTCCGGAAAGGTCTTGTTAGTCTCAAAGTCTGTAGAAAGATGTGAATAATTAGTAGTAAGGTCAAAATGTCCTAAAAAGTAACAGACAATGGACACACACACACAAACTCAAACTTGCACATACACCCAAGGAAACACCGACAGAGACAGCCTCAGAAAACACACAAAGACATATACACACATACACACACAGAGACACCCACATAAAACACACAAAGACATACACACGCACACACACAGAGACAACCACATGAAAAACACAGAAAGACATACATACACACACCCTCACTGAGACATCCACAGAAAACACAGACATACATACATACACACAAACACCCTCACAGAAACACCCATAGAAAAAGCTCAAAGAGATATGCACACACCCTCACAGAGAGACCCACAGATAAAAAATACATACACATAGAGACACAAACCAAAGCACAAAGACATAAACACAGACACCCACAGAAACACTCAAAGGAGGAAACATTTATGCACCTTGCATCCCCTAAATCAACAGTGTGTGACATGCATGATAAAAAAATGCAGAAATTAAGAGATCACTTTTTAAAGAATCATATTTGTAAATGTGCAAACAAAAATAATTCTGTGAATTCAAAATTGTACATTAATGAGCTGGGTAGATGGCTAGATGAAGAAAAGTACCTTTAAAAGGTTGACATATGTTTGTTTGTTTTTTTCCCATTTTCCCCAACCAAGAGCACCACTTCAAATATAGTGTACAAATTTTCCCATCTGTCAGCTGTACTTATGGATTTTGAAAATGCTGTACTCTATATGGTCTTGGTGGGACCATAAGCTGTGGTACTCATACCATTAGATCTGGTTAAATGCAGGATTTAGGCTTGTTGGTATGTATTTCAAAACTAAGTCAGCTGTAGTGTAAACTGAACAGTTTTAAGTTAACCTGTCTCATTTCAAACACTGAGCAATCTTAGTCTGAGAGTATAAAATTTTATGCAGATGTAAAAATCTTAGATAAAATGCCTCCTTGCATCTGGAAAGTCCTTGCATAAAGGGGCAGTAAACTGGAATGTAATATATATATATATATATATATATATATATAATGCATATCTGCCAAAAGGGCACCTACCATTTGTGTATTGAGGAGGAAACATTTCTGCATGGTTTTAAATATAGAATTTCTACAGCATTGTCAAATAATCATAAATACACTGCTGCAAAAAAAATGTTTTTATGGACCCTTGGCCCCACCATACAACTACTACCACACTGAAGTTACAATCCAAAATTGCACAAAGAAATAAAAAACATTTGCTAAGTAAGTCCTCTTCAAATGAAAGTGATCTGCCGTCTGACTCAGGCACACACTGTACAAAGTGCCAAGTCTGTCTCACACTGAGCATAGTGGTTTAGTGCACACTAAGAAATCCTCTCAAATGCTAATACTTTACTACTTGTAATAACATTTCCCATGATCAATTAGCACTCTGCTGTAGTACCCACTGGTGGCTGACAAAATTTAAAAAAAAAAGAAAAAAAAAATTTTTTTTTTTTTTTAGTTCTTGCCTCATGGGGCCCCCCTGGCTCATTGGGCCCCTGACAGGAGTCACCCCTGTCACCCCCTGATGGCGGCCCTGGCTATGGGCCCCATTGGTCCCACTGAACCTGCTGCACCAATAGCAGTTCCACCCCTTCTCTAGGTTTATTCCTAGATTGTTTCTTTGAGCTTTTTTTTTTGTTCAGTTGAAATTTTAAATGGACTTGTTTTTTTCTGAAAACCAGATGTTCATGACCTTAGCAAAACTACTATTTTATTGTTTTTCTAATTGAGTTTTGTCCGTGTCTAATAACTAACTGTTGTGGGCTGTGTCTGTAAAACCAGGAAAGAACTGCCCCTTTGGGTGTGCACAAATACACATTTCCTGTTATTTTCATTATCAACTTTAACAGCATAAACTTAAAGGGACATTAAAGTCAAATCAAGCTTTCATGATTTTGATAGGGAATGCAATTTTAAACAACTTTCCAATTTACTTTAATCAAATTTGCTTTGTTTTCTTGGTATTCTTTGTTGGCTGATTTCTAAGCCCCTGAAGGCCGCCTCTTATTTCAGTGAATATTACAGTTTTTCACAGTTGTTTAAAGTAAGACAGTGCTAGTATATATGTGCCATATAGATAAACATTGTGCTCACTCCTGTGGAGTTATTCAGGAGTTATCACTGATTGGCTAAAATGCAAGTTTGTAAATAGCACTGAGATAAGGGGCAATCTGCAGAGGTTTAGATGCAAGGTAATCGCAGGGGTAAAAAGTGTATTAATATAACTGTGTTATGCAAAACTGGAGAATGGGTAATAATCTATCTTTTTAAACAATAAAAATCATCAAGTAGACTGTCCCTTTAACATTTAATTTTTTTGCATCTCTTTCATATGCATATTACATTTTTTGAGTATAATTTCACTTGAAGATACTTCAAATTAAATACAAATTAGATTTGAGCATTTAAAACATTTTTTATGATGCAAATTAAGATGTCATCTGTCATTTTTAGAATCTATGTATTTGAAGTTTAAAGATATGCTGTATATATTTCACTCCTCTTCAAAATTAATATATTAAATTAACTTTTCAATACATATTTTTAAAACATACCCACCTTATGATAATATATATTAATATATCTTGATAATCTCACCTCCATTATGTGAGTAAATTAAACAATTACTGTTTGCAGAAGAAAGAAAAAAAAGTATTAACTTGATGAAGAAAAAAAATCTATTCAATGCTTCTTTTTAATCAAAATCTGGTCACATTCACTAAGATTCATAAAATTTGCTGGCTGTCTAGCACAAATATTTTCTTTTACCGTTTACATTTTCAGAAAGACATTTTGAGAAAGACATGAAATAAAGATGATTTCCACAGTCAATGACTGCGAGAGTGCATCTGTCCCTGTGCTAAACCATTTGTTAAAACCTCATAAACGGCATGTTGGTTTTTTTAATTAAACACATGGTAAACCAAAGGGTTGATTCAATTTGAAAATTGTTTTTGTTATTTTACACAGCAAGGACCTAAGAGGGTCCTCTGTGAGACACTGAACTCAAAGATATTTATTTTTTTTTAACGAAAGAACAATTAAAATGTTATGCTTTCAAATAGTCTTCCATATAAAATACCAATACGTTTGTGATTTATTAATTTATTCATTTTTAATCACTAATACAGATATTGATAACATTGTTTTGGCCCTTGCAGTTCGCCTCTGTATTGTATTATGCTGATGTTTAACTTCCATTTTAGCATTTCAAATTTGACTTGGAGCATTTTTGCAATATGTTAAGCAGTTAACTTGGGTTAAGCGATAATTCTTAATCTTCACACAACTTGATAAGCATAGCAGGAGCTGGGCTTTTTGTAATACATATAATCATTATCCATATTTTATACTACAACATTATGGGGTCGAATTATGATCCCCCTGTTTCCACGTGGGCCTTCAGGCTCGCTGGAACAGCAGTTAAGACCGCTGCTCCTTAATTGGATCTGCCGCCTCTGAGCGGCAGACAGTAATCAACCCGATTAAATACGATCGGGTTGATTGAAACCCCCTGCTAGTGGCCAAATGGCCGCAAATCTGCAGGGGGCGGCATTGCACAAGCAGTTCACTAGAACTGCTTGTGCAATGCTAAATGCAGACAGCATATGCTGTCGGCATACAGCAATGTCTGGAGGACATGATACGCTACAGCGTATCATGTCCGCCAGACATGAATAAATAGACCCCTATGGATAAATTACAGATAAACATTAAAGTAATATTAAACACTAATTGCTAGATTACGAGTGGTGTGTTAACAGTTACGCTCAAGTGAAAAGAGGTTTAACGCAGGTGTTTCACACACATTTTACAGTTTGAAAGTAAACGCGATCGCATGAGCACAATTATGATTTACGCTAGAATGATTACTGCGTCCATAAAGCTCTAGATAACGGTTTCATGAAACAAGTGTCCCAAAACACATAAAAAATACAAAATAAATTTACATTCCTAAAAACACCATCTAATAAATTTAAAAAAATATGGATATCTATATAAAGTATATGTTTATATGTGTGTGCATATGTATTTATAATTATACTATTTATATGTGTATTTACAGACATTTATACACATATTAACACATAAATACATATGGACACACACATATATATATATATATATATATATATATATATATATATATATTTATTGGAAACCTTTGCAGCGTAGAGTAGGGTGTTAGGATTTTTCCACTTATTTTGCTCCATTGACTTCTATGAGGGAAAGGGGAATAGTATATCATGTGTGATATTCTAAGTTCTGCTTTTTATGCTCGTCGGGTTAGCGATCAATAACTGTTTCATTTCAACTTATAATACGAGCACAACCTGATGTGCAAAAAGCTTACTTCTAGCACAGTTAACGCTCAAGAGGGAGAGTTAAATAGTGCTTCACTTGTAATCTGGCCCTAAATACAAATGCAGTCACAAATCTGGGGAGGTATGTATATATAATACTTTGGGGCCGATTTATGAAAGTGCGAGCGGACATGATACGATGTAGCATATCATGTCCGCCCCCCCTGCGGCCCCCTGCAGATTCACGGCCAATTGGCTGCTAGCAGGCGGTGTCAATCAGCCTGATCGGTATAGGATCAGGAGGATTTATGTCCGCAGGCTCAGAGCAGGCGGACAAGTTATGGAGCAGTGTTCTTTAGACCTCAAGGCTCGCGCGGAAACAGGCTCATCAAGCTCCATTCGATACATTAAGCCCCATTGTATACGCATGCATAATATACCCATGGCCACAATACCCCAGCTCATATAGGTTTATTATTCATTTACAATGTTAAAGGACCAGTAAATACAGTAGATTTGCATAATCAACAAATGTATGATAAAAAGACAATGCAATAGCACAAACGGCTAGATTTAGAGTTTTGTCGGTAACGACCCGGCTTTTTTTTCCCCGCACCTTTTAAATACCGCTGGTATTTAGAGTTCACAGAATGGCTGCGTTTTCAGTGCGTTAGGCTCCAAAAAGGGAGCGTAGAGCATAATTTACCGCCACTGCAACTCTCAATACCAGCGTTGCTTACGGACGCGGCCAGCTTCAAAAACGTGAAGCACGATTCCCCCATAGGAAACAATGGGGCAGTTTGAGCTGAAAAAAAACCTAACACCTGCAAAAAAGCAGCGTTCAGCTCCTAAAGCAGCCCCATTGTTTCCTATGGGTAAACACTTCCTATGTCTGCACCTAACACCCTAACATGTACCCCGAGTCTAAACACCTCTAACCTTACACTTATTAACCCCTAATCTGCCACCCCCGCTATCGCTGACCCCTGCATATTATTATTAACCCCTAATCTGCCGCTCCGTACACCGCCGCAACCTACATTATACCTATGCACCCCTAATCTGCTGCCCCTAACACCGCCGACCCCTATATTATATTTATTAACCCCTAATCTGCCTCCCACAATGTCGCCTCCACCGACCTACAATTATTAACCCCTAATCTGCCGACCGTACCTCACCGCTACTCTAATAAATGTATTAACCCCTAAAGCTAAGTCTAACCCTAACCCCCCCTAAGTTAAATATAATTTAAATCTAACTAAATAAATTAACTCTTATTAAATAAATTATTCCTATTTAAAGCTAAATACTTAACTGTAAAATAAATCCTAATGTAGCTACAATATAAATAATAATTATAATGTAGCTATTTTAGGATTTATATTTATTTTACAGGCAACTTTGTAATTATTTTAACCAGGTACAATAGCTATTAAATAGTTAATAACTATTTAATAGCTACCTGGTTAAAATAATTACAAAATTACCTGTGAAATAAATCCTAACCTAAGTTACAATTAAACCTAACACTACACTATCAATAAATTAATTAAATAAATTACCTACAATTATCTACAATTAAACCTAACACTACACTATCAATAAATAAATTAAATGAAATACCTACAAATAAATACAATTAAATAAACTAACTAAAGTACAAAAAAAAAAAAAAATAATAAGTTACAAAAAAAAAAAAAAAGTTACAAACATAATAAAAACATTACAACAATTTTAAGCTAATTACACCTACTTTAATCCCCCTAATAAAATAACAAAGCCCCCCAAAATAAAAAAATGCCCTCCCTATTCTAAAATTAAAATAGAAAAGCTCTTTTACCTTACCAGCCCTTAAAAGGGCCCTTTGCGGGGCATGCCCCAAAGAATTCAGCTCTTTTGCCTGTAAAAAAAACCATACAATACCCCCCCCCAACATTACAACCCACTACCCACATACCCCTAATCTAACCCAAACCCCCCTTAAATAAACCTAACACTAAGATCTTCCTACCTTGTCTTCACCATGCAAGGTATCACCGATCGCTCCAGGCTCCGAAGTCTTCATCCAAGCCCAAGCGGGGGCTGGCGATCCATCATCCAGCTGAAGTCTTCTATCAAGCGACGGCTGAAGAGGTCCAGAAGAGGCTCCAAAGTCGTCATGCTATCCGGGCAGAAGAGTAGATCCGGACCGGCAACCATCTTCTTCAAAGCGGTGACAAGCGGCTCCATATTGAAGACCTCCGGCGCGGATCCATCCTCTTCTTGCGACGTCCTAAGTCCGAATGAAGGTTCCTTTAAATGACATCATCCAAGATGGCGTCCCTCGAATTCCGATTGGCTGATAGGATTCTATCAGCCAATCGGAATTAAGGTAGGAAAAATCTGATTGGCTGATGGAATCAGCCAATCAGATTCAAGTTCAATCCGATTGGCTGATCCAATCAGCCAATCAGATTGAGCTCGCATTCTATTGGCTGATCGGAACAGCCAATAGGATGCGAGCTCAATCTGATTGGCTGATTCAATCAGCCAATCAGATTTTCCCTACCTTAATTCCGATTGGCTAAAGGGATAAATCTAGCCGAATGTCTGAACTTCAAATGTATAGTAGATTTGTTTCTGACAAATGTCAAAGTTATGTCTATTTCCACTCCCCCTGTATCATGTGACAGCCATCAACCAATCACTAATGCATATAGGTATATTCTGTGAATTCTTGCACATGCTCAGTAGGAGCTGGTGACTCAATAAGTGTGAATATAAAAAGACTGTGCACATTTTGTTAGTGGATGTAAATTGGAAAGTTGTTTAAATTTGTATGCTCTATCTGAATCATGAGGGTTTAATTTTGACTTGCGTGTCCCTTTAACTATTTCAGTTCATGCCTGTAAATTGTATTGCCATTCTACACTGCCCAAAGGGATAATTTACATTAAACCCTCACTGCACATGGCGATGCTACAGTAAACCATCTGCTATTGATAGAGAACCCTTGCTTCACAATGAAGTGTACTAAAACACCTCTTTGCGAGACTGCCTTCAAACAATGGTTTGATCCATTTAGGACATTTCACCTGCACTTCTGATTTGCGATGAGGATATCTTTACAACACAGCGCTAATATGATGATGCTGTAATTATCGGGCCCTTTGTCTCAGGCTGCAGTTGTAAGGACAGACTTGGATGATCTGTGTGATGGCTTTTGGTGACAGTTTGTGTACTTTTACACAGAAGCACTTAGAATTCATAAGACAGCTGACACTGTTTGGCACAAGAAGGCACTTTCTCAATGTGCTAAAATGAAAATTCAATTAAAGAGATGATCAAATGTTTAGTGTCCAAAGTCTGCATTATACAAATTAGTTTAAATGCAAAACAACCACAGGAAAAAAATACAAACTCAAATAGAGTACAGAATAACTATTTATGCTGTTTATACCTGATTATCACTATTAGGTGAACAGGATATAAACAGAAAAGCATAATTTATCTAAGAACTTACCTGATAAATTAATTTATTTCATAGTAGCAAGAGTCCATGAGCTTGTGACATATGGAATATACATTCCTACCAGGAGGGGGCAAAGTTTCCCAAACCTCAAAATGCCTATAAATACACCTTCCACCTCACTCATACCTATCTATACCTAACGTATAGCCAAGAAGTGAGGTGTAAAAAAAGGAGTAAAAAGCATACAAAAAGAGGAACCCACAATTCAGTTTAACGAATAGCCAAGAAGTGGGGTGATAAGAAATGAGGGAAAGCATCAACAAGGAATTGGAATAATTGTGCTTATACAAAAAAAATCATAACCACAAAAAGGATGGGTCTCATGGACTCTTGCCACTATGAAAGAAATGAATTTATCAGGTAATTTCTTACATAAATTATGTTTTCTTTCATGTAAGTGGCAAGAATCCATGAGCTAGTGACGTATGGGATATAATACCCAAGATGTGGAAGTCCACGAGTCACTAGAGAGGGAGGGATAAAATAAAAACAGCTATTTCAACTAAAAAACTCAAATCAAAGGCATTAGAAACAAGCTGAGACAACTGCCTGAAGAACCTTTCTACCAAAGGCTGCTTCCGAAGAAACAAACACATAAAAATTGTAAAATTTATAAAAAGTCTGATCAACAGAAGCTTCATTCTTGAGAACCCAAGAAGTGGCAACTGATCTAGTAGAATGAGCTGTAATTCTCTGAGGTGGAGACTGCCCCGCCTCCAAATAAGTTTAGTGAATCAAAAGTCTCAACCAAAAAGCCAGAGAAATAACAGAGGCTTTCTGACCTTACCTGGAGCCAGAAAAAATAACAAATAGACTAGAAGTCTTTCTAAAATCACATCAACATAATATTTCAAAGCTCTTACCACATCCAAAGAATGTAAAGACCCTTCAAGAGTATTATTAGGATTAGGACACAAAGAAGGAACAACAATTTCCTTATTGATGTTGTTAGAATTCACAACTTTAGGCAAAACAGCTTTATCTTGATGGAAAATAAGATAAAGAGACTCACAAGAGAGAGCAGACAATACAGAAACTCTTCAAGAAGAAGAGATAGCCAAAAGAAATAACACTTTCCAAGAAAGTAATTTAATGTCCAGAGAATGCATAGACTCAAAAGGAGGAGCCTGTAAAATCTTTAAAACCAAAATTGAGACTCCGGGAGGAGAAATAGATTTAAAAAGGAAATTTATGCTTATCTGATAAATTTATTTCTTTTACGATATGAAGAGTCCACGGATTTCATCCTTACTTATGGGATATCGCCTCCTGGTCAGCAGGAGGAGGCAAAGAGCTCCACAGCAGAGATGCATATATAGCTCCTCCCTTCCCTCCCATTCCAGTCATTCGACCGAAGTTAGGAAGAGAAAGGAAAAGCCAAGGAGCAGAGGTGACTGAAGTTTAACAAAAATAAAAACCTGTCTCTAGAAAAAAATGACAGGGAGGGCCGTGGACTTGTCATATTGTAAAATAAATAAATTTATCAGATAAGCATAAATTTCCTTTTCTTTTACAAGATATGACGAGTCCACGGATTTCATCCTTACTTATGGGATACAATACCAAAGCTATAGGACATGGATGAAAGGGAGGGACAAGACAGGAACCTAAACAGAAGGCACCACTGCTTGGAAACCCTTTCTCCAAAAAACCGCCTCAGACGAGGCAAAAGTATCAAATTTGGAAAATTTGGAAAAAGTGTGAAGAGACGACTAAGTTGCAGCCTTGCAAATCTGTTCAACAGAAGCATCATTTTTAAATACCCATGAGGAAGCCACAGCACTAGTAGAATGAGCTGTAATTCGTTCTTGAGGCTGCTGTCCAGCAGTCTCATAAGCAAGACGGATGATACTCTTCAGCCAAAAAGAAAGAGAGGTAGCCGTAGCTTTCTGACCCCTACGTTTCCCAGCAAAAACCACAAACAATGAAGATGTCGCCTGCAAGTAAAACTTTAAGGCACGAACTACGTCCAAGTTATGTAACCTACGCTCCTTCTTAGAAAAAGGGTTAGGACATAATGAAGGAACAACAATTTCCTGATTAATATTCTTGTTAGAAACAACCTTAGGAAGAAAACCAAGTTTGGTACGTAACACCACCTTATCAGAATGAAAAATAAGATAAGGAGAATCACATTGTAATGCCGAAAGCTCAGAAACTCTGCGAGCAGAAGAAATAGCAACCAAAAATAAAACTTTCCAAGATAACAACTTAATATCTATGGAATGCATAGGTTCAAACGGAACCCCTTGAAGAACATTAAGAACTAAATTCAAACTCCAAGGAGGAGCAATCGGTCTAAACACAGGCATGATAAAAAGATTGAACATCTGGAACATCTGCCAGACGTTTATGTAGCAAAATAGACAGAGCAGAAATCTGTCCCTTTAAGGAGCTTGCTGACAACCCTGTCTCCAATCCTTCCTGGAGAAAAGATAAAATCCTGGGAATCCTAACCCTACTCCATGAGTAGCCCTTGGATTCACACCAATAAAGATATTTACGCCAAATCTTATGGTCAATATTTCTAGTAACAGGCTTGCGTGCCTGAATGAAGGTATCAATTACCGCATCAGAGAACCCTCGCTTAGATAAAATCAAGCGTTCAATCTCCAGGCAGTCAGCTGCAGAGAAATTAGGTTCAGATGATGGAAAGGTCCCTGAATGAGAAGGTCCTGCCTCAATGGAAGCTTCCACGGTGGCAGAGAAGACATGTCCACCAGATCAGCATACCAAGTCCTGCGGGGCCACACAGGAGCGATTAGAATCACAGAAGCTTTCTCCTGTTTGATCCGTGCAATTACCCGGGGAAGAAGAGCAAACGGTGGAAACACATAAGCTTGGCTGAACGACCAAGGCACTGCCAAGGCATCTATCAGTTCGGCCTGAGGATCCCTGGACCTGGATCCGTACTTTGGGAGCTTGACATTATGATGAGACGCCATCAGATCCAAATCCCCCCACCTGAGAATCAGCGTAGCAAAGACCTCCGGGTGGAATTCCCATTCCCCCGGATGAAAAGTCTGTCTGCTCAAAAAATCCGCCTCCCAGTTGTCCACTCCTGGGATGTAGATTGCTGACAGGTAACAAGAGTGAATTATCTTAGACACTTCTGTCATCGCTAAGGAACTCCTTGTTCCTCCCTGATGATTGATGTAAGCCACAGTTGTGATATTGTCCAATTGAAATCGGATGAATTTGGCCAAAGCCCACTGATGCCAGGTCTGAAGCGCGTTGAATATTGCTCTCAATTCCAGAATATTGATTGAAAGTAGGGACTCTGAGAAACTTGTTTAGACTCTTGAGGTCTAAAATGGGTCGAAACGTTTGAGTAAAATCCCTGTCCTTGCTCTTGTTTTGGAACAGGACAGATTACTCCCATAGTGGAGAGGTCTCTTACACAACGTAAGAACGCCTCTCTCTTTATCTTTACAGACAATCGTGAAATTCCCCTTGGGAAGGAATTTTTGAACTCCAACTGATACCCTTGAGATACAATTTCCAGTGTCCATGGATCCTAAAAATCTATTATCCAAGCCTGAACAAAGAGAGAAAGTCTGCCCCTTACTAGATCCGGTCCCGGATCGGGGGCTACCCCTTCATGCTGTCTTGGGAGCAGCAGCGGGCTTCTTGGGTTGTTTACCCTTATTCCAAGTCTGATTGGGTCTCCAGACGGGCTTGGATTGTGCAACGATCCCTTCCTGCTTAGTGGAAGAGGGGACACCCTTGAAATTTTGAAAGGAACGAAAATTACTCTGTCTACCCCTCTGCTTAGAAGCTTTATCCATAGGTTGGAGATGACCTTTACCTCCCGTAATATCAGAAATGATCTCTTTCAAGTCAGGCCCGAATAGAGTCTTCCCCTTGAAAGGAATAGCCAAAAGCTTAGCTTTAGAGGACACATCCGCAGACCAAGATTTTAACCATAAGGCTCTGCGCGCTAAAATAGCAAATCCTGCATTCTTACACCTCACTTTACCTCTTCCTATTACTAACACAGGCAAAGAGAATGACTGGAGGTGGAGGGAAGGGAGGAGCTATATATGCAGCTATGCTGTGGTGCTCTTTGCCACTTCCTGTTGGCAGGAGGATAAATCCCACAAGTAAGGATGAAATCCGTGGACTCGTCATATCCTGTAGAAGAAATGATCAATTTCCTTATATGGCAGTTTCAGGAATGGGAAAACATGCAAACAGCATAGCCCTCTGAGCATAGAAAAAGGCAAGAGGCATATAGGAAGTGGGGTTTAAATAATTAAATGAAATTTTTTGGCGCTAACAACATCCGGAAATGTGCAAGGAAACCTGGTGTCAACTAAGACGCTGGAAATAACGAATTTGCATCACCGAACGTACCTTTACGCCAAAAACATTCTCGTGCCAAGAATGACGCAATAAATATCAACATTTTGTGACCTTGCGAGCCAAATTTTGCCCGTGAAAATTAAATGAAAAAGCAGTCAATTTGAAGAAAAGACTATACCCCAGGTAAGAAAAAATAACTTCCTAATATGTTTCCCAATTTTGAAACTGATAGTCTGCAAAAGGAAATATACATAAACCTGACTCATGGCAAATATAAGTACAATACATATATTTAAAACTTTATATTAATACATAAAGTGCCAAACCATAGCTGAGAGTGTCTTAAGTAATGAAAACATACTTACCGAAAGACACCCATCCACATATAGCAGATAGCCAAACCAGTACTGAAACAGCATCAGTAGAGGTAATGGAATATGAGAGCATATCGTAGATCTGAAAAGGGCGGTAGGAGATGAATTTCTACGACCGATAACAGAGAACCTATGAAAAGATTTCCAGTGAGGAAAACCATAGAATCAATAGGTGATACTCCCTTCACATCACTCTGGCAAACACTGTACTCTGAGCGGAATCGGGCTTCAAAATGCTAAAAAAGCTCATATCACAGAAGAAAATAAAGCACAAACTTATTTCACCACCTCCATAGGGAGGCAAAGTTTGTAAAATTAAATTGTGGGTGTGTTGAGGGGTGTATTTATAGGCTTGAGGTTTGGGAAACTTTGCCCCTCCTGGTAGGATTGTATATCCCATACGTCACTAGCTCATGGACTCTTGCCAATTACATGAAAGAAAAGGGGATAGTCTAACCACCAAATCAGAGAGAAAAGAGTGTTGGGATTTAAGTATATCTGTTGTGATATCTGAAAATAATCCCTGCACCTATGGTGCAACATGCAAAGCTATAGAGGCCTCAAATGAAAACGAGCAAAGAGGATTGCACCTGATGCTGCAGTCATGAGACCAAAAACTTCCATGCACATAAGCACTGAATGAAATAATAGAGACTGAAGGTTTAGACAAACTAAAATTAACTTCATTTGTCTCTAGTCTATCAGAGAAAGAATCATAGACACAGGTTTTCGCAGCCCGGTTTGGAATACTTAGCACAGAGACATGTTTTGACGTACTTAGAGGATGCACTAAGTCAGCTTCTAGAGAACAGGGAAGAGGTGGAACCGTGAAGCTCTGCTAGGTTTTTCTCTGAGTAATACCTTGCTGCCTGTGCAATCATTTCCTATATACCATTGATTGCCACTTTGCTACTTTGCTACATTGGATCCACAGTGTCTCCCATTCCTGAGAACTGTTATTATTAGCAGACGGTCTAGCCGAGCCTACTGGACAACTTGCCTGTGATTGGAGATCTGGAGATCACGTGTACCGGCTCCTGGGCGTGTCTGTCGGGCGACTCTGAATAGTCCCGATCTGCGATTCTAGGCATAGCACGTATGCCGCTTTGCTTGTGAGTATATCCAGCACAGGGGGGATCCGTTGGGAACCACTCGTTTACTGCTCCAGCGATACTGTTTTATGGTGGCGCCTCTTTCTTCTTCTCTTTCTGTGTTAAGTGGAGTATCCATCCGGATCACTTTCGGGAGTGCAGCCGCAACTCGACGAGGACCATCCACAGCTTTCATCCAGCACCTTTATTGTTGCTCCCTGCACCAGCGCACCTTTTGGGGTTTCTTTGATCCTCTTTTCTCATATTTATAGGCTTGAGGTTTGGGAAACTTTGCCCCTCCTGGTAGGATTGTATATCCCATACGTCACTAGCTCATGGACTCTTGCCAATTACATGAAAGAAAAGGGGATAGTCTAACCACCAAATCAGAGAGAAAAGAGTGTTGGGATTTAAGTATATCTGTTGTGATATCTGAAAATAATCCCTGCACCTATGGTACAACATGCAAAGCTATAGAGGCCTCAAATGAAAACGAGCAAAGAGGATTGCACCTGATGCTGCAGTCATGAGACCTAAAACTTCCATGCACATAAGCACTGAAGGAAATAATAGAGACTGAAGGTTTAGACAAACTAAAATTAACTTCATTTGTCTCTAGTCTATCAGAGAAAGAATCATAGACACTAAATCTTATCTGGAAACCTAAAAAGGTGACCCTTGTCTAAAGAATCAAGAAACGCTATTTTAAATTGATCCACCAACCATGTCTTGAAGAAACCACACTATTTGTATCAAGTGAGATTCTGCTAAATGAAAAGATTTAAGCTAGTACCAAAATATCATCCAAATAAGGAAACACCACAATACCCTGCTCTCTGATTACAGATAGAAGGGCACCAAGAATCTTTGAAAAGAATCTCTGAGCTGTCGCTAGCCCAAAAGAACAAACAACAAATTGGTAATGCTTATCTAAAAAAGAGAATCTCAGAAAATAATAGTGGTCTGACTGAATTGGAATGTGAAAATAAGCGTCCTGTAAGTCTATTGTGGACATGAAGTGACCTTGCTGAATAGAAAGGCAGAATAGTCCCTATAGTCACTATCTTGAAAGTTGGGACTCTTACAAAACAATTTCAAAATTTCAGATCCAGAATTCGTCTGAATGAATTATTTCTCTGGGACAATGAATAGATTTGAATAGAAACCCAAATTCTGTTCCTGCAGAAAAACTGGAACCATCACCCCCGGAAAACTCTAAATCTGAAACACATTTCTGAAAAACCTGAGCTTTCATAGGGTTTGTTGTGACATAGGAAAGAATCTTCCCATGGGAGGTTTTTATTCTGAAAGCTATTCAATACCCCTGAAAAAACAATATTCTGAATCCACTGATTTTGAACAGAAACTGTCCAAATGTGTTGAAATAATTCAATCTGCCCCCTACCAGTTAAACTGGTTTAAAAGGCTGCACCTTCATACAGTCTTAGGGGCTAAAATTAGTTTAATTATAAGGCTTGGATTTATTCAAATTCGGAGAAAATCTCAAAATAGAGCCAGAAGCCTTAGGGGAATGAAAAAACAATTGGGAGCTTAAAAATTACCCTTATATTTCTTATCTTGGGGCAGAAAAGACTCCCTTTCCCCCAGTAATAGAGAATAATAAAATCCAATAGAAAACCTAAACAATTACTATCCTAAAATAATAAGATAGTAATCTAAATTTAAACACAATATCTAGTAAAAAATATCTAGTAAAAAAGGCTAAAACAAAAATTTAATATCAATTAAAATAACATAAAATATAGCATCACGAATGAAATGATTAGCATGTTGAAGTTAAAGAACAACCAAAAAGTTGAAATAGCAGCAACATCAGCCATAGAAATGGCAGGTTTAAAAATATAGCCAATATGTAAATATGCTTCTCTAATATAGGAAGCAAACTTCCTATCTAAATGATCCTTAAAAGAAGAAATATCTTCCATAGGATAGAAGAATGTTCGGCAAGAGAAGAAATAGCCCCACTTTAGGGACGTTTACCCAAAAACTCTAAGGCCTAGATTTGGAGTTCGGCGGTAAAAGGGCTGTTAACGCTCCGCGGGCTTTTTTCTGGCCGCACCATAAATTTAACTCTGGTATCGAGAGTTCAAACAAATGCTGCGTTAGGCTCCAAAAAAGGAGCGTAGAGCATTTTTACCGCAAATGCAACTCTCGATACCAGAGTTGCTTACGGACGCGGCCGGCCTCAAAAACTTGCTCGTGCACGATTCCCCCATAGGAAACAATGGGGCTGTTTGAGCTGAAAAAAAACCTAACACCTGCAAAAAAGCAGCGTTCAGCTCCTAACGCAGCCCCATTGTTTCCTATGGGGAAACACTTCCTACGTCTGCACCTAACACTCTAACATGTACCCCGAGTCTAAACACCCCTAACCTTACACTTATTAACCCCTAATCTGCCGCCCCCGCTATCGCTGACACCTGCATATTTTTTTTAACCCCTAATCTGCCGCTTCGTAAACCGCCGCAACCTACGTTATCCCTATGTACCCCTAATCTGCTGCCCTAACATCGCCGACCCCTATATTATATTTATTAACCCCTAATCTGCCGCCCTCAACGTCGCCGACACCTGCCTACACTTATTAACCCCTAATCTGCCGAGCGGACCGCACTGCTACTATAATAAAGTTATTAACCCCTAATCCGCCTCACTAACCCTATCATAAATAGTATTAACCCCTAATCTGCCCTCCCTAACATCGCCGACACCTACCTTCAATTATTAACCCCTAATCTTCCGATCGGAGCTCACCGCTATTCTAATAAATGGATTAACCCCTAAAGCTAAGTCTAACCCTAACACTAACACCCCCCTAAGTTAAATATAATTTTTATCTAACGAAATAAATTAACTCTTATTAAATAAATGATTCCTATTTAAAGCTAAATACTTACCTGTAAAATAAATCCTAATATAGCTACAATATAAATTATAATTATATTATAGCTATTTTAGGATTAATATTTATTTTACAGGCAACTTTGTAATTATTTTAACCAGGTACAATAGCTATTAAATAGTTAAGAACTATTTAATAGTTACCTAGTTAAAATAATAACAAATTTACCTGTAAAATAAATCCTAACCTAAGATATAATTAAACCTAACACTACCCTATCTATAAAATAATTAAATAAACTACCTACAATTACCTACAATTAACCTAACACTACACTATCAATAAATTAATTAAACACAATTCCTACAAATAAATACAATTAAATAAACTAGCTAAAGTACAAAAAATAAAAAAGAACTAAGTTACAGAAAATAAAAAAATATTTACAAACATAAGAAAAATATTACAACAATTTTAAACTAATTACACCTACTCTAAGCCCCCTAATAAAATAACAAAGCCCCCCAAAATAAAAAATTCCCTACCCTATTCTAAATTAAAAAAGTTACAAGCTCTTTTACCTTACCAGCCCTGAACAGGGCCCTTTGCGGGGCATGCCCCAAGAATTTCAGCTCTTTTGCCTGTAAAAAAAAACATACAATACACCCCCCCAACATTACAACCCACCACCCACATACCCCTAATCTAACCCAAACCCCCCTTAAATAAACCTAACACTAAGCCCCTGAAGATCTTCCTACCTTGTCTTCACCATCCAGGTATCACCGATCCGTCCTGGCTCCAAGATCTTCATCCAACCCAAGCGGGGGTTGGCGATCCATAATCCGGTGCTGAAGAGGTCCAGAAGAGGCTCCAAAGTCTTCCTCCTATCCGGCAAGAAGAGGACATCCGGACCGGCAAACATCTTCTCCAAGCGGCATCTTCGATCTTCTTCCATCCGGAGCGAAGTGGCAGGATCCTGAAGACCTCCAGCGCGGAACATCCATCCGGACCGACGACTGAACGACGAATGACTGTTCCTTTAAGGGACGTCATCCAAGATGGCGTCCCTCGAATTCCGATTGGCTGATAGGATTCTATCAGCCAATCGGAATTAAGGTAGGAATTTTCTGATTGGCTGATGGAATCAGCCAATCAGAATCAAGTTCAATCCGATTGGCTGATCCAATCAGCCAATCAGATTGAGCTCGCATTCTATTGGCTGTTCCGATCAGCCAATAGAATGCGAGCTCAATCTGATTGGCTGATTGGATCGGCCAATCGGATTGAACTAGATTCTGATTGGCTGATTCCATCAGCCAATCAGAAAATTCCTACCTTAATTCCGATTGGCTGATAGAATCCTATCAGCCAATCGGAATTCGAGGGACGCCATCTTGGATGACGTCCCTTAAAGGAACAGTCATTCGTCGTTCAGTCGTCGGTCCGGATGGATGTTCCGCGCTGGAGGTCTTCAGGATCCTGCCACTTCGCTCCGGATGGAAGAAGATCGAAGATGCCGCTTGGAGAAGATGTTTGCCGGTCCGGATGTCCTCTTCTTGCCGGATAGGAGGAAGACTTTGGAGCCTCTTCTGGACCTCTTCAGCACCGGATTATGGATCGCCAACCCCCGCTTGGGTTGGATGAAGATCTTGGAGCCAGGACGGATCGGTGATACCTGGATGGTGAAGACAAGGTAGGAAGATCTTCAGGGGCTTAGTGTTAGGTTTATTTAAGGGGGGTTTGGGTTAGATTAGGGGTATGTGGGTGGTGGGTTGTAATGTTGGGGGGGGGGGGTATTGTATGTTTTTTTTTACAGGCAAAAGAGCTGAAATTCTTGGGGCATGCCCCGCAAAGGGCCCTGTTCAGGGCTGGTAAGGTAAAAGAGCTTGTAACTTTTTTAATTTAGAATAGGGTAGGGAATTTATTATTTTGGGGGGCTTTGTTATTTTATTAGGGGGCTTAGAGTAGGTGTAATTAGTTTAAAATTGTTGTAATATTTTTCTTATGTTTGTAAATATTTTTTTATTTTCTGTAACTTAGTTCTTTTTTATTTTTTGTACTTTAGCTAGTTTATTTAATTGTATTTATTTGTAGGAATTGTGTTTAATTAATTTATTGATAGTGTAGTGTTAGGTTAATTGTAGGTAATTGTAGGTAGTTTATTTAATTATTTTATTGATAGGGTAGTGTTAGGTTTAATTATATCTTAGGTTAGGATTTATTTTACAGGTAAATTTGTTATTATTTTAACTAGGTAACTATTAAATAGTTCTTAACTATTTAATAGCTATTGTACCTGGTTAAAATAAATACAAAGTTACCTGTAAAATAAATATAAATCCTAAAATAGCTATAATATAATTATAATTTATATTGTAGCTATATTAGGATTTATTTTACAGGTAAGTATTTAGCTTTAAATAGGAATAATTTATTTAATAAGAGTTAATTTATTTCGTTAGATAAAAATTATATTTAACTTAGGGGGGTGTTAGTGTTAGGGTTAGACTTAGCTTTAGGGGTTAATCCATTTATTATAGTAGCGGTGAGCTCCGGTCGTCAGATTAGGGGTTAATAATTGAAGGTAGGTGTCGGCGATGTTAGGGAGGGCAGATTAGGGGTTAATACTATTTATGATAGGGTTAGTGAGGCGGATTAGGGGTTAATAACTTTATTATAGTAGCGCTCAGGTCCGCTCGGCAGATTAGGAGTTAATAAGTGTAGGCAGGTGTCGGCGACGTTGTGGGGGGCAGATTAGGGGTTAATAAATATAATATAGGGGTCGGCGGTGTTAGGGGTAGCAGATTAGGGGTACATAGGGATAACGTAGGTGGCGGCGCTTTGCGGTCGGAAGATTAGGGGTTAATTATTTTAAGTAGCTGGCGGCGATGTTGTGGGGGGCAGGTTAGGGGTTAATAAATATAATATAGGGGTCGGCGGTGTTAGGGGTAGCAGATTAGGGGTACATAAGTATAACGTAGGTGGCGGTCGGCAGATTAGGGGTTAAAAATTTTAATCGAGTGGCGGCGATGTGGGGGGAGCTCGGTTTAGGGGTACATAGGTAGTTTATGGGTGTTAGTGTACTTTAGGGTACAGTAGTTAAGAGCTTTATAAACCGGCGTTAGCCAGAAAGCTCTTAACTCCTGCTATTTTCAGGCGGCTGGAGTTTTGTCGTTAGAGCTCTAACGCTCACTTCAGAAACGACTCTAAATACCAGCGTTAGAAAGATCCCATTGAAAAGATAGGCTACGCAAATGGCGTAGGGGGATCTGCGGTATGGAAAAGTCGCGGCTGAAAAGTGAGCGTTAGACCCTTTAATCACTGACTCCAAATACCAGCGGGCGGCCAAAACCAGCGTTAGGAGCCTCTAACGCTGGTTTTGACGGCTACCGCCGAACTCCAAATCTAGGCCTAAATTAGCCATAGGTAAAGGATATAGCTTTTTAAACCTAGAAGAAAGGTAAAAAGAAGCACTAAGTTTAGATACCTTACTAAACATGTGATAGATAGCATCTAAAATAAGAAAAACTTCAAAAGTAACATCAGAAGCTTAAAAAAGCAGAATTCAAACATTTGCTATTCTTGTTATCAAGAGGACTAGATTCCTTAATACACAAAGTAAACAATACTTCCTTAATAAAGAATGATCACATTCAATAGAAAGGTTGATTTATCAATATCAATCTCTGAAATAGGATCCTCTGGCCTCTAGTTATCAAGCCGTCAACCGCAAATACGCTGGAATTCCGCAGCGTATTTGTGGCGAGGCTGATTCGCCATAGTTATCAAGCCCTACAGACTGGCAAAAGTAGAATCTAGTGAAGTAACCTACGATCCGCCGGACTCAGTCCGACACAGATCGATGGTTATGTCACTCCAGATGTTCCGAACGCAAGTTCGGCACTATCTGACTACTTTTGGAAGTTATCAAAGAACAACCAGGTACGCATGCCACTATTCCGGCCCAGCGTACCTGGTGTTCAATCCGCCGCCCTGGAGGCGGCGGATCCCATAGGAATCAATGGGAGTCTGAAAGCAGCGAAAGCTCATGTTCGCTGCTGTTCAATATCTTATTGATTCCTATGGGAAGTGTCTGCACCTAACACCCAAACATGTACCCCAAGTCTAAACACCCCTAATCTGCTCCCCCCTACACCGCCGACACCTACTTTATACATATTAACCCCATAAACCGCCGCTCTCGGACCCCGCCGCAACTAAATAAAATGTTTAACCCCTAAACCGCCGCTCCCGGACCCCGCCGCCACTATAATAAATATATGAACCCCTAAACTGCCGCTCCCGGACCCAGCCGCCACCTACATTATACCTATTAAGCCCTAATCTTCCGCCCCCTACACCGCCGCCACCTACATAAAGTTATTAACCCCTATCCTGCCAATCCCGGACCCCGCCGCAAATAAATTAATTGTTTAACCCCTAAACCGCCGCACCCGGAGCCCCCCGCCACCTACATTACATTTATTAACCCCTATTCTGCCCCCCCCCTACACCGCCGCTACCTACAGTACATTTATTAACCCCTATCCTGCTCCCCCTACACGGCCACCACTATATTAAATGAATTAACCCCTAAATCTAAGTCTAACCCTAACACCCCCCTAACTTAATATTATTTAAATTAATCTAAATAAATATTCCTATAATTAAATAAATTATTCCTATTTAAAACAAAATACTTACCTATAAAATAAACACTAAGATAGCTACAATATAGCTAATAATTACATTGTAGCTATTTTAGGGTTTATTTTTATTTTACAGGCAACTTTGTATTTATTTTAACTAGGTACAATAGCTATTAAATAGTTATTAACTATTTAATAGCTACCTAGCTAAAATAAATACAAAATTACCTGTAAAATAAATCCTAACCTAAGTTACAATTACACCTAACACTACACTATCATTAAATAAATTAAATTAATTAACTACAATTACCTAACATTAAATAAAATTAACTAAAAACTACAAAAAACCCTCTAAATTACAGAAAATTAAAAAAAAATTACAAGAAGTTTAAACTAATTACACCTAATCTAAGCCCCCTAATAAAATAAAAAAGCCCCCCAAAATAATAAAATTCCCTACCCTATACTAAATTACAAATAGCCCTTAAAAGGGCCTTTTGCGGGGCATTGCCCCAAAGTAATCAGCTCTTTTACCTGTAAAAAAAAGAAATACAACCCCCCCAACATTAAAACCCACCACTCATACCCAACCTTACTCTAAAACCCACCCAATCCCCCCTTAAAAAACCTAACACTACCCCCTTGAAGATCACCCTACCTTGAGCCGTCTTCACCCAGCCGGGCACAAGTCTTCATCCGATCCGGCCACAAGTCTTCATCGAATCCGGGCAGAAGAGGTCCTCCAAGTGGCAGAAGTCTTCATCCAAGCGGCATTTCTATCTTCAATCAATCGGAGCGGAGCGGGTCCATCTTCAATCCAGCCGATGCAGAGCCATCCTCTTCTTCCGACGTCCTAACACTGAATGAAGGTTCCTTTAAATGACGTCATCCAAGATGGCGTCCCTTGAATTCCGATTGGCTGATAGGATTCTATCAGCCAATCGGAATTAAGGTAGGAAAAATCCTATTGGCTGATGTAATCAGCCAATCGGATTAAAGTTCAATCCGATTGGCTGATCCAATCAGCCAATAGGATTGACCTCGCATTCTATTGGCTGTTCCAATCAGGATTTTTCCTACCTTAATTCCGATTGGTTGATAGAATCCTCCAATCGGAATTCGAGGGACCCCATCTTGGATGTAGTGATGTCGCAAATAGTTCACCAGCCAATAGTTCCCGGCGAACATAGCATGTTCGCGTTCGCCGCTGCGGACAAACATATGCGATGTTCGATCCGCCCAATATGCGCCATCATTGAGTAAACTTTGACCCTGTATCTCACAGTCTGCAGACACATTCCAGCCAATCAGCAGCAGACCCTCCCTCCCAGACCCTCCCAGCTCTAGCAGCCATTTTAGATTCATTTGGAAGCTGCATTGTTAGTGAGAGGAGGGACAGTGTAGCTGCTGGTGATTTAATAGGGAAATTGATAGCTAGGCTAGTGTATTCAGTGTCCACTACAGTCCTGAAGGACTCATCTGATCTCTGCTGTAAGCACAGCACCCCAAAAAGCCCTTTTAGGGCTAGAACATCATTTTTTTCCCCTGTGTAATCTAATTGCAGTTGCCTGCCTGCCAAGCCACTTGCCCAGTGCCACCACTCATATCTGGTGTAACAGTAGTGTAAATTTAAAAAAAAAAAAACGTTTTTGACTGTTAAACATCAGTCTGCTAGTGTAATCTAATTGCAGTTGCCTGCCTGCCAGCGTGTGTGCCAGGCCCACTTGCCCAGTGCCACCACTCATATCTGGTGTAACAGTAGGGTAAATTTAAAAAAAAAAAACAAATTTGACTGTGAAACATCAGTCTGCTAGTGTAATCTAATTGCAGTTGCCTGCCTGCCAGCGTGTGTGCCAGGCCCACTTGCCCAGTGCCACACCACTCATATCTGGTGTAACAGTAGTGTAAATGAAAAAAAAATACTTTTTTGACTGTGAAACATCAGTCTGCTAGTGTAATCTAATTGCAGTTGCCTGCCTGCCAGCGTGTGTGCCAGACCCACTTGCCCAATGCCACACCACTGATATCTGGTGTAACAGTAGTGTAAATTTAAAAAAAAAAAACTTTTTTGACTGTGAAACATCAGTCTGCTAGTGTAATCTAATTGCAGTTGCCTGCCTGCCTGCCAGCGTGTGTGCCAGACCCACTTGCCCAGTGCCACACCACTCATATCTGGTGTAACAGTAGTGTAAATTAAAAAAAACAAACTTTTTTGACTGTGAAACATCAGTCTGCTAGTGTAATCTAATTGCAGTTGCCTGCCTGCCAGCGTGTGTGCCAGGCCCACTTGCCCAGTGCCACCACTCATATCTGGTGTAACGGTAGTGCAAATTTAAAAAAACAAACTTTTTTGACTGTGAAACATCAGTCTGCTAGTGTAATCTAATTGCAGTTGCCTGCCTGCCAGCGTGTGTGCCAGGCCCACTTGCCCAGTGCCACACCACTCATATCTGGTGTAACAGTAGTGTAAATTTAAAAAAAAAACTTTTTTGACTGTGAAACATCAGTCTGCTAGTGTAATCTAATTGCAGTTGCCTGCCAGCATGTGTGCCAGGCCCACTTGCCCAGTGCCACCACTCATATCTGGTGTAACAGTAGTGTAAATTTAAAAAAAAAAAACTTTTTCGACTGTGAAACATCAGTCTGCTAGTCTAATCTAATTGCAGTTGCCTGCCTGCCTGCCAGCGTATACTGTGCCCACTTGCCCAGTGCCCCCACTCATATCTGGTGTAACAGTAGTGTAAATTTAAAAAAAAAAACTTTTTTGACTGTGAAACATCAGTCTGCTTGTGTAATCTAATTGCAGTTGCCTGCCTGCCAGCGTGTGTGGCAGGCCCACTTGCCCAGTGCCACCACTCATATCTGGTGTAACAGTAGTGTAAATTTTAAAAAAAACTTTTTTCGACTGTGAAACATCAGTCTGCTAGTGTAATCTAATTGTAGTTGCCTGCCTGCCTGCCAGCGTGTGTGCCAGGCTCACAGCGTATACTGTGCCCACTTTCCCATTGCCCCCACTCATATCTGGTGTAACAATAGTGTAAATTTAAAAAAAAAACTTTTTTGACTGTGAAACATCAGTCTGCTTGTGTAATCTAATTGCAGTTGCTTGCCTGCCTGCCTGCCAGCGTGTGTGCCAGGCCCACTTACCCAGTGCCACCACTCATATCTGGTGTAACAGTAGTGTAAATTTAAAAAAAAAATTTTTTACTTTGAAACATCAGTCTGCTAGTGTAATCTAATTGCAGTTGCCTGCCTGCCAGCGTGTGTGCCAGGCTCACAGCATATACTGTGCCCACTTGCCCAGTGTCCCCACTCATATCTGGTGTATCAGGTGGTCTATCCCATTCCTTAGTAATAATTTCTGAAAACCTTTTAGGTATTGGAAAAAAATCAGTGTAAACAGGTACTGCATAGTATTTAACCAATCTACACAATTTATCTGGCACTATAATGGTGTCACAGTCATCCAGAGTAGCTAAAACCTCCCTGAGCAACACGCGGAGGTGTTCAAGCTTAAATTTAAATGTTGACATATCAGAATCAGGTTGAAGGATCTTCCCTGAGTCAGAAAAATCACCCACAGAAAGAAGCTCTCCTGCCTCAGCTTCTGCATATTGTGAGGGGATATCAGACATAGCTACTAAAGCGTCAGAGTGCTCTGTATTTTTTCTAGCCCCAGAGCTGTCTCGCTTTCCTTGTAACCCTGGTAGTTTGGACAATACCGCTGTAAGGGTATGATCCATAACTGCCGCCATGTCTTGTAAAGTAAACGCCATGGGCGCGCTAGATGCACTTGGCGCCTCTTGAGCGGGAGTCCCTTGAGTGGGAGTCAAAGGTTCTGACACGTGAGGCGAGTTAGTCGGCATAACTTCCCCCTTGTCAGTTCCCTCTGGTGATAAATTTTTTAAAGACAGAATATGATCTTTATAACAAAGTAAAATCAGTACATTTGGTACACATTCTAAGAGGGGGTTCCACAATGGCTTCTAAACATAATGAACAAGGAGTTTCCTCTATGTCAGGCATGTTTAAACAGACTAGCAATGAGACCAGCAAGCTTGGAAAACACTTTGATAAATGTAAACAAGCAAAAAATAAAAACGGTACTGTGCCTTTAAGAGAAACAATTTTTGTCAGAAATTGAAAAACAGTGATAAAAAGCAGTAAATCTTACGAAATTTTTACAGTGTGTATAATAGACTAACAGAGCATTGCACCCACTTGCAAATGGATGATTAACCCCTTAGTTTCAAAACCGGATCAAAAAAACAATATAAACGTTTTTTAACAGTCACAACAAACTGCCACAGCTCTGCTGTGGCCCTACCTGCCCATATAACGACTTTGAAAGGCACAAAAACCCTTTAGAGAGGTCCTAAGTGTTCAGGGGACTCCTTCAGGGAAACTGGATGTCTCAAGCTGCAAAATCTAATGTGCATTTAGGCGCGAAAATAGGCCCCTCCCAACCTGTATTCACAGTGAGAGGGCCTAGCAAAACTATCCCTAGGCAAAATCTAGCCAGCCATGTAGAAAAAACTGGGCCCCAATAAAGTTTTATCACCAATATGTATAAAAAAAATGTTAAAACACTTCCAGCAAACGTTTTATGTTTCAGTAATGTGAGAAAGTAATAAGAATATTACCTTTTACAGCAAGCATGATACTAGTTGTTATTAAATCACTGTAATCAGGCTTACCTTAAATAAATCCGGTATTAACAGCATTTTCTAGCATATTCATTTCTCTAGAAAAATTTAAACTGCACATACCTCATAGCAGGAGACCCTGCACGCCATTCCCCCAGCTGAAGTTACCTCTCTCTTCAGTTATGTGTGAGAACAGCAATGGATCTTAGTTACAACCTGCTAAGATCATCAAAGACCACAGGCAGACTCTTCTTCTACTTTCTGCCTGAGGCTAAAATAGTACAACTCCAGTATCATTTGAAAATAACAAACTTTTGATTGAAGATAAACTAAATAAAAACACCACATCTCTAGCTACTTCCTATCTTGTCGAGAGCTGCAAGAGAATGACTGGTAGTGGCAGTTAGAGGAGGAGCTATATAGACAGCTCTGCTGTGGGTGATCCTCTTGCAGCTTCCTGTTGGGAAGGAGAATATCCTACAAGTAATGGATGATCCGTGGACTGGATACACCTTACAAGAGAAATATCAATTTCCTTATATGACAGTTTCAGGAATGGGAAAAAAATGCAAATAGCATAGCCCTCTGACATAGAAAAAGGCAAGAGGCAAATAGCAATAGGGTAATAAATTAATGAAAAAATTTTGCGCCAAGAATGACGCACAACGTCGCCAACAACATCTGGAAATGACACACTTGCGTCACTAACGACGCAACCTTGTGTAGGAACTCAGCGTCAACTACGGCGCCGGAAATGACAAACTTGCGCCAACGGACGTACTTTCGCGCCAAAGTCTAGCATTTGGCGCACCCGCGGGTCTAGTACTGCCCGCAATTTGCAAGAAAAATATAGTCAATCTGAAAAAAAGACTAAACCCCAGGTAAGAAAAAATATTTCTTAAAATGTTTATTTTCTCCAAATATGAAACTGACAGTCTGCACAAGGAAATACTTGAACCTAACTTATGGCAAAAACATAATTTATGTAAGAATTTACCTGATAAATTCATTTCTTTCATATTGGCAAGAGTCCATGAGCTAGTGACGTATGGGATATACATTCCTACCAGGAGGGGCAAAGTTTCCCAAACCTCAAAATGCCTATAAATACACCCCCCACCACACCCACAATTCAGTTTAACGAATAGCCAAGAAGTGGGGTGATAAGGAGCGAAAGCATCAACAAAGAATTGGAATAATTGTGCTTTATACAAAAAAATCATAACCACCACAAAAAGGGTGGGCCTCATGGACTCTTGCCAATATGAAAGAAATGAATTTATCAGGTAAATTCTTACATAAATTATGTTTTCTTTCATGTAATTGGCAAGAGTCCATGAGCTAGTGACGTATGGGATAGCAAATACCCAAGATGTGGAACTCCACGCAAGAGTCACTAGAGAGGGAGGGATAAAAATAAAGATAGCCAATTCCGCTGAAAAAAGAATCCACAACTCAAATCAAAAGTTTTAATCTTTATAATGAAAAAAACTGAAATTATAAGCAGAAGAATCAAACTGAAACAGCTGCCTGAAGTACTTTTCTACCAAAAACTGCTTCTGAAGAAGAGAAAACATCAAAATGGTAGAATTTAGTAAAAGTATGCAAAGAAGACCAAGTTGCTGCTTTGCAAATCTGATCAACAGAAGCTTCATTCTTAAAAGCCCAGGAAGTAGAAACTGACCTAGTAGAATGAGTCGTAATTCTCTGAGGCAGGGATTTACCTGACTCCAAATAAGCATGATGAATCAAAAGCTTTAACCAAGACGCCAAAGAAAACAAAATTTATGCTTACCTGATAAATTTATTTCTCTTGTGGTGTATCCAATCCATGGGTTCATCCATTACTTGTGGGATATTCTCCTTCCCAACAGGAAGCTGCAAGAGGACACCTACAGCAGAGCTGTCTATATAGCTCCTCCCCTAACTGCCATCCCCAGTCATTCGACCGAAGACAAGCAAGAAAAAAGGAGAAACTATAGGGTGCAATGGTGACTGTAGTTTAAAAATAAAAAAAACCTGCCTTAAAATGACAGGGCGGGCTGTGGACTGGATACACCACAAGAGAAATAAATTTATCAGGTAAGCATAAATTTTGTTTTCTCTTGTAAAGGTGTATCCAGTCCACGGGTTCATCCATTACTTGTGGGATACCAATACCAAAGCTTTAGGACACGGATGAAGGGAGGGACAAGGCAGGAACTTAACTGGAAGGCACCACTGCCTGTAAGACCTTTCTCCCAAAAATAGCCTCCGAAGAAGCAAAAGTATCAAATTTATAGAATTTAGAAAAGGTATGAAGCGAAGACCAAGTCGCCGCCTTACAAATCTGTTCAACAGAGGCCTCATGTTTAAAAGCCCATGTGGAAGCTACTGCTCTAGTAGAATGAGCTGTAATTCTTTCAGGAGGCTGCTGGCCAGCAGTCTCATAAGCTAAGCGTATTATACTTCTTAGCCAAAAAGAAAGAGAAGTTGCCGAAGCCTTTTGGCCTCTCCTCTGTCCAGAGTAGACAACAAACAAAGCAGATGTTTGACGAAAATCCTTCGTAGCTTGTAAATAAAACTTTAAAGCATGAACCACATCAAGATTGTGTAATAGACGTTCCTTCTTTGAAGAAGGATTAGGACATAGTGAAGGAACAACAATCTCCTGATTGATATTCTTATTAGATACCACCTTAGGAAGAAACCCAGGTTTGGTACGTAACACTACCTTATCTGCATGGAAACCAGATAAGGGGAATCACATTGTAAAGCAGATAACTCCGAAACTCTTCGAGCCGAGGAGATAGCTACTAAAAACAGAACTTTCCAAGATAAAAGCTTAATCTATGGAATGCAAAGGTTCAAACGGAACCCCTTGAAGAACTTTAAGAACTAAATTTAAACTCCATGGCGGAGCAACAGGTTTAAACACAGGCTTGATCCTAACTAAAGCCTGACAAAACGCCTGAACGTCTGGAACCTCAGCCAGACGTTTGTGCAAAAGAATAGACAGAGCAGAAATCTGTCCCTTTAAGGAACTAGCTGACAAACCCTTCTCCAATCCTTCTTGGAGAAAAGATAATATTGCATTGAATATCGCTCTTAGTTCCAGAATGTTTATCGGAAGGAGGGCCTCCTCCTGAGTCCACGAACCCTGAGCCTTCAGGGAGTTCCAGACTGCACCCCAGCCCAGAAGGCTGGCATCTGTCATTACTATAGTCCATTCTGGCCTGCGGAAACTCATTCCCTTGGACAGATGGACCCGAGATAGCCACCAGAGAAGAGAATCCCTGGTCTCTTGATCCAGATTTAGTAGAGGGGACAAATCTGTGTAATCCCCATTCCACTGATTGAGCATGCAAAGTTGCAGTGGTCTGAGATGTAGGCGGGCAAACGGAACTATGTCCATTGCCGCTACCATTAATCCGATTACCTCCATACACTGAGCCACTGATGGACGAGAAATGGAATAAAGAGCACGGCAGGAAGTTAGAAGTTTTGACAACCTGACCTCTGTCAGATAAATCATTTCTACTGAATCTATCAGGTGAGAGAGAACTCTTTCCTTCGTTCACCTTCCACCCGTGAGACCTTATGAATGCCAGAACAATGTCCGTATGGGACCTGGCGATCTGAAAAGTTGACGCCTGTATCAGGATGTCGTCTAGGTAAGGGGCTACTGCTATACCCCGCGGTCTTAGAACCGCCAGAAGGGACCCTAGAACCTTCGTAAAGATTCTTGGTGCCGTGGCTAACCCGAAGGGAAGAGCCACAAACTGGTAATGCCTGTCTAGGAAGGCGAACCTGAGAAACTGATGATGATCCCTGTGTATCGGAATATGTAGATAAGCATCCTTTAAATCCACGGTAGTCATATATTGACCCTCCTGGATCATAGGTAGGATGGTTCGAATAGTCTCCATCTTGAAGGATGGGACCCTGAGAAATTTGTTTAGGATCTTGAGATCCAAGATTGGTCTGAAAGTTCCCTCTTTCTTGGGAACTATAAACAGATTTGAATAGAAGCCCTGCCCCTGTTCCTCCTTTGGAACTGGGTGGATCACTCCCATAACTAGTAGGTCTTGAACGCAATGTAAGAATGCCTCTCTCTTTATCTGGTTTGCAGATAATTGTAAGAGATGAAATCTCCCCTTTGGAGATGAAGCTTTGAAATCCAGAAGATATCCCTGGGAAACAATCTCCAGAGCCCAGGGATCCTGGACGTCTCTTGCCCAAGCCTGGGCGAAGAAAGTCTGCCCCCCACTAGATCCGGTCCCGGATCGGGGGCTACTCCTTCATGCTGTCTTAGAGGCAGCAGCAGGCTTTTTGGCCTGTTTCCCCTTGTTCCAAGCCTGGTTAGGTCTCCAGACTGGCTTGGACTGGGCAAAATTTCCCTCTTGTTTTGTAGAAGAGGAAGATGAAGCTGCGCCACTCTTGAAGTTTCGAAAGGAACGAAAATTAGTCTGTTTGGTCCTTAACTTGTTGGACCTATCCTGGGGAAGGGCGTGGCCTTTTCCTCGAGTAATATCAGAAATGATCTCCTTCAGTCCAGGCTCAAATAGGGTCTGCCCTTTGAAGGGGATATTGAGAAGTTTAGACTTTGAAGTGACATCAGCTGACCAGGATTTAAGCCATAGCGCCCTACGTGTCTGAATGGCAAAACCTGAATTTTTAGCCGTTAGCTTGGTTAAATGAAAAACGGCATCAGAAATAAATGAATTGGCTAACTTAAGAGCTTTAAGCCTGTCAAGGATATCATCCAACGGGGTCTCTACCTGTAAAGCCTCCTCCAGAGACTCGAACCAGAAAGCCGCTGCAGCAGTGACTGGGGCAATGCATGCAAGAGGCTGGAGAATAAAACCTTGTTGTATAAAGATTTTCTTAAGGAAACCCTCTAATTTCTTATCCATAGGATCTAGGAAAGCACAACTGTCCTCGACAGGAATAGTTGTACGCTTAGCTAGGGTAGATACTGCTCCCTCCACCTTAGGGACCGTCTGCCACAAGTCCCGTGTAGCGGCATCTATAGGAAACATTTTCTTAAAAGCAGGAGGGGGAGAGAACGGCACACCAGGTCTATCCCATTCCTTAGTAATAATTTCTGAAAACCTCTTAGGGATTGGAAAAACATCAGTGTAAACAGGTACTGCAAAGTATTTGTCCATTTTACACAATTTCTCTGGGACTACAATGGTGTCACAGTCATCCAGAGTCGCTAAAACCTCCCTGAGCAACACGCGGAGGTGTTCAAGCTTAAATTTAAATGCTGTCATTTCAGAGTCAGACTGAAGTAACGCCTTCCCTGAATCAGAGAAGTCACCCACAGATAGAAGCTCTCCTGCTTTAACTTCTGCACATTGTGAGGGTATATCAGACATAGCTACTAAAGCGTCAGAGAGCTCTGTATTTGTTCTAGCCCCAGAGCTGTCTCAGTTTCCTTGTAACCCTGGCAGTTTGGACAATACCTCTGTGAGGGTATGATTCATAACTGCTGCCATGTCTTGTAAAGTAAACGCATTGGATACGCTAGGTGTACTTGGCGTCCCTTGAGCGGGAGTTATAGGTTCTGACAGGTGGGGAGAGCTAGATGGCATAACCTCCCTTTTGTCAGTCTCAGAAACCTCAGGTGATAAATCTTTAAAAGCCATAATATGGTCTTTATAACTTATAGAAAGGTCAGTGCATTTGGTACACATTCTAAGAGGGGGTTCCACAATGGCTTCTAAACATAATGAACAAGGAGTTTCCTCTATGTCAGACATGTTTAACAGACTAGTAATGAGACCAGGAAGCTTGGAAAACACTTTAATAAATGTTAAAAAAGCAATAATAAAAAAGGGTACTGTGCCTTTAAGAGAAAAAAACTACCACATAAACTGCAAAACAGTGAAAAAAAAGTAGTAAACTCTACGAAATTTTTACAGTGTGTATAAGGGACTAAAGCAGCATTGCACCCACTTGCAAATGGATGATTAACCCCTCAGGCCCAAAAACGAATTAGAAAAACATTAAACCTGTTAACAAACAGTCAAACACACTGCCACAGCTCGGCTGTGGCTCCTACCTGCCCTTAAAAATGATTTTTGCAGGAGCAAAACCCTCTATAGAGGTCCTATAAGCCAGAGGACTACTTCAGGGAAGCTGGATGTCTTAGACTGAAAACGAAAATAGGCCCCTCCCACCATGCACTCAAAGTCAGAAGGCCTTAAAAAAGTACTCCTAGGAGTAATCTAACAAGCCATGTGGAAATTAGGCCCCAAATAAAGATTTATCACCCTCAGAGAAAAAAACGTTTTTATTTATAAATCATGCAAACGTTTTTACACTAAGTAATATAGGTACTAACATGAATATTATCCCTTTTTGCAAGCATGATCCCAGTTGTTGTTAAATCACTGTATCAGGCTTACCTTAAATATACCAGGCACTGTCAGCATTTTCTAGACCTTATCTCTCTAGAAAAAAATATACTGAACATACCTCAAAGCAGGCAATATGCAGACCGCCCCCCCAACTGAAGTTTTCTTTCCATACTCTTCAGTTATGTGTGAAAACAGCAATGGACCTTAGTTACAAACCGCTAAGATCATCAAACCTCCAGGCAGAATTCTTCTTCTAATTTCTGCCTGAGAGTAAAACAGTACAACGCCGGTACCGTTTAAAAATAACAAACTTTTGATTGAAGGTAAAAACTACACTAAGTCACCACATCTCTCTTGATACTTCCTTTCTTGTCGAGAGCTGCAAGAGAATGACTGGGGGTGGCAGTTAGGGGAGGAGCTATATAGACAGCTCTGCTGTGGGTGTCCTCTTGCAGCTTCCTGTTGGGAAGGAGAATATCCCACAAGTAATGGATGAACCCGTGGACTGGATACACCTTTACAAGAGAAATGGCAGAAGCCTTCTGACCTTTCCTAGAACCAGAAAAGATAACAAATAGACTGGAAGTCTTTCTGAAATCTTTAGTAGCTTCAACATAATATTTCAAAGCTCTTACCACATCCAAAGAATTCTTAGGATTAGGACACAATGAAGGGACAACAATTTCTCTACTAATGTTGTTGGAATTCACAACTTAATGTAAAAATTTAAATGAAGTCAGCAAAACCGCCTTATCCTGATGAAAAATCAGAAAAGGAGACTCACAAGAAAGAGCAGATAATTCAGAAACTCTTCTAGCAGAAGAGATGGCCAAAAGGAACAATACTTTCCAAGAAAGTAATTTAATGTCCAGTGAATGCATAGGCTCAAATGGAGGAGCCTGTAAAGCCCTCAAAACCAAATTAAGACTCCAAGAAAGAGAAATTGGCTTAATGACAGGCTTGATACGAATCAAAGCCTGTACAAAACAATGAATATCAGGAAGATTAGCAATTTTTCTGTGAAACAGAACAGAAAGAGCAGAGATTTGTCCTTTCAAGGAACTTGCAGACAAACCCTTATCCAAACCATCCTGAAGTAACGGTAAAATTCTATGAATTCTAAAAGAATGCCAAGAGAACTTATGAGAACACCATGAAAGGTAAGTCTTCCAAACTCGGTAATAAATCTTTCTAGACACAGATTTGTGAGCCTGCAACATAGTATTAATCACTGAGTCAAAGAAACCTCTATGACTAAGCACTAGGGGTTCAATCTCCATACCTTCAAATTTAATGATTTGAGATCCTGATGGAAAAACGGACCTTGAGATAGAACGTCTGGCCTTAACGGAAGTGGCCAAGGCTGGCAACTGGACATCCCAACAAGATCCGCATACCAAAACCTGTGTGGCCATGCTGGAGCCACCAGCAGTACAAATGAACGCTCCATTATGATTTTGGAAATCACTCTTGGAAGAAGAATTAGAGGTGGAAAGACATAAGCAGGTTGATAATTCCAAGGAAGTGACAACGCATCCACTGCTTCTGCCTGAGGATCCCTGGACCTGGACAGATAGCTGGGAAGTTTCCTGTTTAGATGAGAAGTCATCAGATCTATTTCTGGAAGCCCCCACATCTGAACAAACACATCTGGGTGAAGAGACCTTTCTCCCGGATGTAAAGTCTGACGACTGAGATAATCCGCTTCCCAATTGTCTATACCTGGGATATGGACCGCAGAGATTAGACAGGAGCTGGATTCCGCCCATGCAAGTATCCGAGATACTTCTTTCATAGCTTGTGGACTGTGAGTCCCACCTTGATGATTGACATACGCCACGGTTGTGACATTGTCTGTCTGAAAACAAATAAACGGTTCTCTCTTCAGAAGAGTTCGAAAATATTGATTGGTAATCTCGCCTCTTGAGATTTCCAAACCCCTTGTGATGTCAGAGATCCCCAAACAGCTCCCCAACCTGAAAGATTTGCATCTGTTGTGATCACAGTCCAGGTTGGACAAACAAAAGAGGTCCCCTGAACTAAACGATGGTGATATAACCACCAAGTCAGAGATAGTAAAAAATTGGGATTTAAGAATATTAATTGTAATATCTTTGTATAATCCCTGCACCACTGGCTCAGCATACAAAGCTGAAGAGGTCTCATGTAAAACAAGCAAAGGGGATCGCGTCCGATGCTGCAGTCATGAGACCTAAAATCTCCATGCACATAGCTACTGAAGGGAATGACTGAGACTGAAGGTTCTGACAAGCTGAAACCAATTTCAGATGTCTCTTGTCTGTTAGAGACAAAGTCATGGATACTGAATCTATTTGGAATCCTAAAAAGGTTACCCTTGTCTGAGGAATCAAGGAACTTTTTGGTAAATTGATCCTCCAACCTTGTCTTTGAAGAAACAACACTAGTTGATTTGTGTGAGATTCTGCAGAATGTAAAGACTGAACAAGTACCAAGATATCGTCCAAATAAGGAAACACCGCAATACCCCGCTCTCTGATTACAGAGAGTAGGGCACCGAGAACCGTTGAAAAGATCCTTGGAGCTGTTGCTAGGCCAAAAGGAAGAGCAACAAATTGGTAATGCTTTTCTAGAAAAGAGAATCTCAGGAACTGATAGTGATCTGGATGAATCGGAATATGAAGATATGCATCCTGTAAGTCTATTGTGGACATATAATGCCCTTGCTGAACAAAAGGCAGAATAGTCCTTATAGTCACCATTTTGAATGTTGATATTCTTACATAACGATTTAAATTTTTTAGATCCAGAACTGGTCTGAAAGAATTCTCTTTCTTTGGAACAATGAGCAGATTTGAATAAAACCCCAGACCCCGTCCCGGAAAGGGAACTGGCACAATTACCCCGGATAATTCCAGGTCTGAGCCTTTACTGGGTTCACTGGAATGCGTGAGAGAAAGAAATTTCTCACAGGCGGTCTTACCTTGAAACCTATTCTGTACCCTTGAGAAACAATGTTCTGGATCCAATGATATTGGATTGAATTGATCCAAACATCTTTGAAAAATCTTAGTCTGCCCCCTACCAGCTGCGCTGGAATGAGGGCCGCACCTTCATGCGGATTTGGGGGCTGACTTTGATTTTCTAAAAGGCTTAGATTTATTCCAGATTGGAAACCGTTCCTTTAGGGGAATGGTCAGGTTTCTGTTCCTTATTCTGACGAAAGGAACGAAAACGGTTAGCAGCCCTAAATTTACCCTTAGATTTTTTATCCTGAGGCAAAAATGCTCCCTTCCCCCCAGTGACAGTTGAAATAATAGAATCCAACTGAGAACCAAATAATTTATTACCTTGGAAAGAAAGAGATAGCAACGTTGACTTAGAAGTCATATCCGCATTTCAAGATTTAAGCCATAAAGCTCTTCTAGCTAAAATAGCTAAAGACATATACCTGACATCAATTCTAATATCATCAAAAAATGGCATCACAAATGAAATTATTAGCATGTTGAATTAGCTTAACAATGCTATACACATTAGGATCTGGTATTTGTTGCGCTAAAGTTTCCAACCAAAAAGTTGAAGCCGCAGCAACATCAGCCGAAGAAATAGCAGGCCTAAGAAGATGACCTGAACATAAATAAGCCTCCCTTAGATAAGATTCAAGCTTCCTATCTAAAGGATCTTTAAAAGAAGTACTATCTGCCGTAGGAATAGTAGTACGCTTTGCAAGAGTAGAGATAGCCCCATCCACTTTGGGGATCTTTTCCCAAAACTCCAATCTATCAGTCGGCAAAGTGTACACAGTTTCTTAAACCTTGAAGGAGTAAATGAAGTACCCAGACTATTCCATTCCCAAGAAATTACATCTGAAATAGCATCAGGAACTTGAAAAACCTCTGGAATAACTACATGAGGTTTGAAAACCGAATTTAAACGTTTACTGGTTTTAATATCAAGAGGTCTAGTCTCCTCCATATCTAATGCAATCAACACCTCTTAATAAAGAACGAATATACTCCATTTTAAATAAATATGAAGTTTTGTCACTGTCAATATCGGAGGCAGAATCTTCTGAACCAGATAGATCCTCATCAGAGATAGATAAAACATAATTTATGTAAGAACTTACCTGATAAATTCATTTCTTTCATATTGGCAAGAGTCCATGAGCTAGTGACATATGGGATATACAATCCTACCAGGAGGGGCAAAGTTTCCCAAACCTCAAAATGCCTATAAATACACCCCTCACCACACCCACAATTCAGTTTAACGAATAGCCAAGCAGTGGGGTGATAAAGAAAGGAGTAGAAAGCATCAACAAGGAAATTTGGAAATAATTGTGCTTTATACAAAAAATCATAACCACCATAAAAAGGGTGGGCCTCATGGACTCTTGCCAATATGAAAGAAATGAATTTATCAGGTAAGTTCTTACATAAATTATGTTTTCTTTCATGTAATTGGCAAGAGTCCATGAGCTAGTGACATATGGGATATCAATACCCAAGATGTGGAGTCTTCCACTCAAGAGTCACTAGAGAGGGAGGGAATAAAACGAAAACAGCCATATTCCGCTGAAAAAATAATCCACAACCCAAAAATAAGTTTATTTTCACTTTTGAAAGAAAAAAACTTAAATCAAAAAGCAGAAGAATCAAACTGAAACAGCTGCCTGAAGAACTTTTCTACCAAAAACTGCTTCCGAAGAAGCAAATGCATCAAAATGGTAGAATTTAGTAAATGTATGCAAAGAGGACCAAGTGGCTGCTTTGCAAATCTGATCAACTGAAGCCTCATTCTTAAAAGCCCACGAAGTGAAGACTGATCTAGTAGAATGAGCTGTAATTCTCTGAGGCGGGGTTTGACCCGACTCCAAATAAGCTTGATGAATCAAAAGTTTCAACCAAGAAGCCAAGGAAACAGCAGAAGCTTTCTGACCTTTCCTAGGACCAGAAAATAAAACAAATAGACTAGAAGTCTTCCTGAAATTTTTAGTAGCTTCTACATAATATTTCAAAGCTCTTACCACATCCAAAGAATGTAAGGATCTCTCCAAAGAATTCTTAGGATTAGGACATAAAGAAGGGACAACAATTTCTCTACTAATGTTGTTAGAATTCCCAACCTTAGGTAAGAATTGAAAAGAAGTCCGCAAAACTGCCTTATCCTGATGAAAAATCAGAAAAGGAGACTCGCAAGAAAGAGCAGATAGCTCAGAAACTCTTCTAGCAGAAGATATAGCCAAAAGGAACAACACTTTCCAAGAAAGTAGTTTAATGTCCAAAGAATGAATAGGTTCAAATGGAGGAGCCTGTAAAGCCCTCAGAACTAAATTAAGACTCCAAGGAGGAGAAATTGACTTAATGACAGGCTTAATACAAACTAAAGCCTGTACAAAACAGTGTATATCAGGAAGTATAGCAATCTTTCTGTGAAATAAAACAGAAAGAGCAGAGATTTGTCCTTTCAAGGAACTTGCAGACAAACCCTTATCCAGACCATCCTGAAGAAACTGCAAAATTCTAGGAATTCTAAAAGAATGCCAGGAGAATTTATGAGAAGAACAACATGAAATTTAAGTCTTCCAAACTCTATAATAAATCTTTCTAGAGACAGATTTACAAGCATGTAACATAGTATTTTGCATACAAAGAGAGAAGCGCTTTACCAGGAACGAACAGCTCAGTGGCTTGTTCTATGGCGATTTACCACCCGGAAGCAGCCTCTTTTAGACCAGTGTGCTTTTCACAGAAGAAAACTTTCCTGAAGTATATCAGTCTGATCCTGCCAAGTAAGGTCAGTCCAGCCCCGAAATACCAGGCAATTCTCCTCTGAACAAGGAACATGACAACCCCAGACGATCGTTTCGGCCTCCTATGGGCCTCGTCAGTGAGGTGCAGCCACATTCCTCTAAGCACACTGGGCAAGGAGTCCACGTCTGGTTTCCCCCATCACCCATAGGGAGACTTCCCCAGGGTCATAATAATTTGCATACAAAGAGAGAAGCGCTCTACCAGGAACGAACAACAGCTCAGTGGCTTGTTCTATGGCGATTTACCACCCGGAAGCAGCCTCTTTTAGACCAGTGTGCTTTTCACAGAAGAAAACTTTCCTGAAGTATATCAGTCTGATCCTGCCAAGTAAGGTCAGTCCAGCCCCGAAATACCAGGCAATTCTCCTCTGAACAAGGAACATGACAACCCCAGATGATCGTTTCGGCCTCCTATGGGCCTCGTCAGTGAGGTGCAGCCACATTCCTCTAAGCACACTGGGCAAGGAGTCCACGTCTGGTTTCCCCCATCACCCATAGGGAGACTTCCCCAGGGTCATAATAATTTGCATACAAAGAGAGAAGCGCTCTACCAGGAACGAAAAACAGCTCAGTGGCTTGTTCTATGGCGATTTACCACCCGGAAGCAGCCTCTTTTAGACCAGTGTGCTTTTCACAGAAGAAAACTTTCCTGAAGTATATCAGATCCTGCCAAGTAAGGTCAGTCCAGCCCCGAAATACCAGGCAATTCTCCTCTGAACAAGGAACATGACAACCCCAGATGATCGTTTCGGCCTCCTATGGGCCTCGTCAGTGAGGTGCAGCCACATTCCTCTAAGCACACTGGGCAAGGAGTCCACGTCTGGTTTCCCCCATCACCCATAGGGAGACTTCCCCAGGGTCATAATAATTTGCATACAAAGAGAGAAGCGCTCTACCAGGAACGAACAACAGCTCAGTGGCTTGTTCTATGGCGATTTACCACCCGGAAGCAGCCTCTTTTAGACCAGTGTGCTTTTCACAGAAGAAAACTTTCCTGAAGTATATCAGTCTGATCCTGCCAAGTAAGGTCAGTCCAGCCCCGAAATACCAGGCAATTCTCCTCTGAACAAGGAACATGACAACCCCAGACGATCGTTTCGGCCTCCTATGGGCCTCGTCAGTGAGGTGCAGCCACATTCCTCTAAGCACACTGGGCAAGGAGTCCACGTCTGGTTTCCCCCATCACCCATAGGGAGACTTCCCCAGGGTCATAATAATTTGCATACAAAGAAAGAAGCGCTCTACCAGGAACGAACAACAGCTCAGTGGCATGTTCTATGGCGATTTACCACCCGGAAGCAGCCTCTTTTAGACCAGTGTGCTTTTCACAGAAGAAAACTTTCCTGAAGTATATCAGTCTGATCCTGCCAAGTAAGGTCAGTCCAGCCCCGAAATACCAGGCAATTCTCCTCTGAACAAGGAACATGACAACCCCAGACGATCGTTTCGGCCTCCTATGGGCCTCGTCAGTGAGGTGCAGCCACATTCCTCTAAGCACATTGGGCAAGGAGTCCACGTCTGGTTTCCCCCATCACCCATAGGGAGACTTCCCCAGGGTCATAATTATTTGCATACAAAGAGAGAAGCGCTCTACCAGGAACGAACAACAGCTCAGTGGCTTGTTCTATGGCGATTTACCACCCGGAAGCAGCCTCTTTTAGACCAGTGTGCTTTTCACAGAAGAAAACTTTCCTGAATTATATCAGTCTGATCCTGCCAAGTAAGGTCAGTCCAGGACCGAAATACCAGGCAATTCTCCTCTGAACAAGGAACATGAAAACCCCAGACGATCGTTTCGGCCTCCTATGGGCCTCGTCAGTGAGGTGCAGCCACATTCCTCTAAGCACACTGGGCACTGGAGTCCACGTCTGGTTTCCCCCATCACCCATAGGGAGACTTCCCCAGGGTCATAATAATTGTAACATAGTATTAATCACTGAATCAGAGAAACCTCTATGACTTAGAACTAAGCGTTCAATCTCCATACCTTCAAATTTAATGATTTGATATCCTGATGGAAAAACGGGCCTTGAGATAGTAGGTCCGGCCGTAACGGAAGTGGCCAAGGCGGGCAACTGGACACCCGAACCAGATCCGCATACCAAAACCTGTGTGGCCATGCTGGAGCCACCAGCAACACAAAAGACTATTCCATGATAATTTTGGAAATCACTCTTGGAAGGAGAACTAGAGCCGGGAAGATGTAAGCAGGTTGATAACACCAAGGAAGTGTCAGCGCATCCACTGCTTCCGCCTGAACATCCCTGGACCTGGACAGGTATCTGGGAAGTTTCTTGTTTAGATGAGAGGCCATGAGATCTATCTCTGGAAGCCCCCACATCTGAACAATCTGATAAAACACATCTGGATGGAGAGACCACTCCCCTGGATGTAAAGTCTGGCGGCTGAGATAATCCGCCTCCCAATTGTCTACACCTGGGATATGCACCGCAGAGATTAGACAGGAGCTGGATTCCGCCCAAGCAAGTATCCGAGATACTTCTTTCATAGCTTGGGGACTGTGAGTCCCACCCTGATGATTGACATAAGCCACAGTTGTGATATTGTCTGTCTGAAAACAAATGAACGGTTCTCTCTTTAGTAGAGGCCAGAACTGAAGAGCCCTGAGAATTGCACGGAGTTCTAAAATATTTATTGGTAATCTCGCCTCTTGAGATTTCCAAACCCCTTGTGCTGTCAGAGACCCCCAAACAGCTCCCCAACCTGAAAGACTCGCATCTGTTGTGATCACAGTCCAGGTTGGGCGAACAAAAGAAGCCCCTTGAACCAAACGATGGTGATCTATCCACCATGACAGAGAGTGTCGTACATTGGGATTCAAGGATATTAATTGTGATATCTTTGTATAATCCCTGCACCATTGATTCAGCATACAAAGCTGTAGAGGTCTCATGTGAAAATGAGCAAAGGGGATTGCATCCGATGCTGCAGTCATGAGACCTAAAACTTCCATGCACATAGCCACTGAAGGGAATGACTGAGACTGAAGGAGCCGACATGCTGCGATCAATTTTAAATGTCTCTTGTCTGTTAGAGACAGAGTCATGGACACTGAATCTATCTGGAAGCCTAAAAAGGTGACCCTTGTCTGAGGAATCAAGAAACTTTTTGGTAAATTGATCCTCCAACCATGTTTCTGAAGAAACAACACTAGTTGATTTGTGTGAGATTCTGCAGTATGTAAAGACTGAGCTAGTACCAAGATATCGTCCAAATAAGGAAACACCGCAATACCCTGTTCTCTTATTACAGATAGTAGGGCACCCAGAACCTTTGAAAAGATTCTTGGAGCTGTTGCTAGGCCAAATGGAAGAGCAACAAATTGGTAATGCTTGTCTAGAAAAGAGAATCTCAGAAACTGATAGTGTTCTGGATGAATCGGAATATGAAGGTATGCATCCTGCAAGTCTATTGTGGACATATAATGTCCTTGCTGAACAAAAGGCAGAATAGTCCTTATAGTCACCATCTTGAAAGTTGGTACTCTTACATAACGATTCAAAATTTTCAGATCCAGAACTGGTCTGAACAAATTTTCTTTCTTTGGTACAATGAATAGGTTTGAATAAAACCCCAAACCTTGTTCCTGAGGAGGAACTGGCGTGATTACCCCTGAAGACTCCAGGTCTGAAACACACTTCAGAAAAGCCTGAGCTTTTACTGGATTTACAGGAATGTGTGAGAGAAAAAATCTTCACACAGGAGGTCTTACTTTGAATCCTATTCAATACCCTTGAGAGACAATGCTCTGAATCCAATGATTTTGGACAGATTTTATCCAAAAATCCTTGAAAAACCTTAATCTGCCCCCTACCAGCTGAGCTGGAATGAGGGCCGCACCTTCATGCGGACTTAGGGGCAGACTTTGTTTTCCTAAATGGCTTGGATTTATTCCAATTTGAGGAAGGCTTCCAACTGGAAGCAGATTCCTTGGGAGGAGGATTGAGTTTTTGTTCCTTATTCTGACGAAAGGAACGAAAACGGTTAGAAGCCTTAGATTTACCCTTAGGTTTTTTATCCTGAGGCAAAAAAACTCCTTTTCCTCCAGTGATAGTTGAAATAATAGAATCCAACTGAGAACCAAATAAATTATTACCTTGGAAAGAAAGAGATAGCAATCTAGATTTAGATGTCATATCAGCATTCCAAGATTTAAGCCACAAAGCTCTTCTAGCTAATACAGCTAAAGACATGGATCTAATATCAATTTTGATAATATCAAAAATTGCATCACAAATAAAATGATTAGCATGTTGCAGTAAGCGAACAATGCTAGATATGTCAGAATCCAATTCATGTTGCGCTAAATTTTCCAACCAGAAAGTTGATGCAGCCGCAACATCACCTAAAGAAATAGCAGGTCTGAGAAGATGACCTGAATATAAATAGGCCTTCCTTAGATAAGATTCAAGCTTCCTATCTAAAGGATCCTTAAAGGAAGTACTATCTTCCATAGGAATAGTGGTACGTTTAGCAAGAGTAGAAATAGCCCCATCAACTTTGGGGATCTTTTCCCAAAACTCTATAGATTTTGCTGGTAAAGGATACAATCTCTTAAACCTTGAAGAAGGAATAAAGGAAGTACCTGGCTTATTCCATTCCCTAGAAATCATATCAGAAATAGCCTCAGGAATGGGAAAAACACCTGGGGAAACCACAGGAGGTTTAAAAACAGCATTTAAACGTTTATTAGACTGAACGTTAATAGGACTGGTTACCTCAAAATCCAAAGTAATTAACACTTCTTTTAATAAAGAACGCATATACTCTATTTTAAATAAATAAGTAGATTTGTCAGTGTCAATATCTGATGAAGGATCTTCTGTTTCAGATAGATCCTCAGCAGAAGAGGATGAATTATTATGATGTTGGTCATTTGAAATTTCATCAGCTAAATGAGAAGTTTTAAAAGAACTTTTACGTTTATTAGAAGGTGGAAATGCAGACAAAGCCTTCATAATAGATTCAGAAACAAATTCTTTAAAATTTACAGGTATATCATGCACATTAGAAGTTGAAGGAACTGCAACTGGCAATGTACTATTACTGATAGAAACACTATCTGCATGTAAAAGTTTATCATGACAACTATTACAAATGACATTCGGTGGAATAATTTCTACAATTTTACAACAAATGCACTTAGCTTTGGTAGAACCGATGTCAGGCAGCAATGTTCCAGCAGAAACTTCAGAGACAGGATCGGATTGGGACATCTTGCTCAATGTAAGAGAAAAAACAACATATAAAGCAAAATTATCTATTTCCTTAAATGACAGTTTCAGGAATGGGAAAAAATGCAAAAGCATAGGCCTCTTGATAGAGAAGAAAGCAGGAGGCAAATATCAATGGGGTATTGAAATAATGAAAAAAATTTGGCGCCAAGTATGACGCACAACGTAACGTAAACTTTTTTGGCGCCAAAAATGACCGGAAATGACACACTTGCGTTACTAATGATGCCGCCGTGTGAAAGGTCTCGGCGTCGCGTATGACGCCGGAAATGACGAAGTTGCGTCATAAACGTATTTTTTTCACGCCAAAAAAAGTTTGCGTCCAAAAATGACGCAATAAAGTCTAGCATTTGACGCACCCGCGGGTCTAACACCCGCAATTGCAAAAAGTAGTCAAATTGAAAAGAAGACTAAACCCCAGGTAAGAAAATAAATTTCTTAAAGTGTTTATATTCCCAAATATGAAACTGACAGTCTGCAGAAGGAAATACATGAACCTGACTCATGGCAAATATAAGTACAATACATATATTTAGAACTTTATATAATTGCATAAAGTGCCAAACCATAGCTGAGAGTGTCTTAAGTAATAAAAACATACTTACCCAAAGACACCCATCCACATATAGCAGATAGCCAAACCAGTACTGAAACAGTTATCAGTAGAGGTAATCGTAAATTGAGAGTATATCGTCGATCTGAAAAGGGAGGTAGGAGATGAATCTCTATGACCAATAACAGAGAACCTATGAAATAGACCCCCATTAGGGAAATCATCGTATTCAAATAAGTGATACTCCCTTCACGTCCCTCTGACATTCGCTGTACTCTGAGAGGAATCGGGCTTCAACAATGCTGAGAAGCGCATATCAACGTAGAAATCTTAGCACAAACTTACTTCACCACCTCCATAGGAGGCAAAGTTTGTAAAACTGAATTGTGGGTGTGGTGAGGGGTGTATTTATAGGCATTTTTTTTTAGGTTTGGGAAACTTTGCCCCTCCTGGTAAGATTGTATATCCCATATGTCACTAGCTCATGGACTCTTGCCAATTACATGAAAGAAATCAGAATGATGTTGGTCATTTAAAAATTAATCAAATTTATGAGAAGTTTTAAAAGACCTTTTACGTTTAATAGAAGGTGGTATAACAGACAGGGCCTTCTGAATAGAATTAGAAACAAATTCTCTCACATTAACAGGAATAACCTGAACATTAGATGTTGAAGGAACAACAACAGGTAATGGATTACTACTAATGGAAATATTGTCTGCTTTTGAAAGTTTATCATGACAACTAACACAAACTACAGCCGGAGGAACAGTTACCACAAGTTTACTACAAATGCACTTAGCTTTGGTAGAACCGACATCAGGCAGCAGCATTCCAGAAGTAGATTCTGAGACAGGGTCAGATTGAGACATCTTGCAATATGTAATAGAAACATATCAATTTCCTTATATGACAGTTTCAGGAATGGGAAAAAATGCAAACAGAATAAGCCTCTGGAAACCAGAAGCAAAAAGAAATGATGACTTAAATAATGTAAAAAATCTGGCGCCAAGTATGACGCCCACAACTGACAAAATATTTTTTTGCGCCAAAAACGTCTGCAACAAACACGAGCGTCATAGATGACGCAACTACGTGAAAACTCTCGGCGCCAACTAAGACGCCGGAAATGACGTCATTACGTCAACAAACGTAATTCTCGCGCCAAAAAGTCTTGTGCCAAAAATAACGCAATAAATTATAGCATTTTGCGCTACAGTGAGCCTAACAGCCCGCAATTTAGAAAGGAAAGTCAATTTGAAAAATTTTCAGGTAAGAAATAATTTTTTCATATGCATTTCCCAAAATGAAACTGACAGTCTGTAAGAAGGAAATATACTGATTAACCTGAATCATGGCAAATATAAGTATAAAACATATATTTAGAACTTTAAATATAAAGTGCCAAACCATAGCTGAGAGTGTCATAAATAAAAGAAAACATACTTACCAAAAGACACTCATCTACATAAAGTAGATAGCCAAACCAGTACTGAAACAAGAATCAGTAGAGTTAATGGTATATAAGAGTATATCGTCAATCTGAAAAGGGAGGTAGGAGATGAATCTCTACGACCGATAACAGAGAACCTATGAAATAGATCCCCGTTAGGATGACCATTGCATTCAATAGGTAATACTCCCTTCACATCCCTCTGACATTCACTGCACTCTGAGAGGAACCGGGCTTCAGCATGCTGAGAAGCGCATATCAATGTAGAAATCTAGAACAAACTTACTTCACCACCTCCATAGGAGGCAAAGTTTGTAAAACTGAATTGTGGGTGTGGTGAGGGGTGTATTTATAGGCATTTTGAGGTTTGGGAAACTTTGCTCCTCCTGGTAGGAATGTATATCCCATACGTCACTAGCTCATGGACTCTTGCCAATTACATGAAAGAAATATAAGTACAATACATATATTTAAAACTTTATATAAATGCATAAAGTGCCAAACCATAGCTGGGGTGTCTTAAATAATAAAAAAACAAAATTTATGCTTACCTGATAAATTTATTTCTCTTGTGGTGTATCCAGTCCACGGATTCATCCATTACTTGTGGGATATTCTCCTTCCCAACAGGAAGCTGCAAGAGGATCACCCACAGCAGAGCTGTCTATATAGCTCCTCCCCTAACTGCCACCTCCCAGTCATTCGACCGAAGACAAGCAAGAGAAAGGAGAAACTATAGGGTGCAGTGGCGAATGTAGTTAAAAAATAAAAAATACCTGCCTTAAAATGACAGGGCGGGCCGTGGACTGGATACACCACAAGAGAAATAAATTTATCAGGTAAGCATAAATTTTGTTTTCTCTTGTAAGGTGTATCCAGTCCACGGATTCATCCATTACTTGTGGGATACCAATACCAAAGCTATAGGACACAGATGAAGGGAGGGACAAGGCAGACGCTTAAACGGAAGGCACCACTGCCCATGTGGAAGCCACAGCTCTAGTAGAATGAGCAGTAATTCTTTCAGGAGGCTGCTGTCCAGCAGTGTCATAGGCCAAACGGATGATGCTTTTCAGCCAAAAGGAAAGAGAGGTAGCCGTAGCCTTTTGGCCTCTCCGCTTACCAGAATAAACAACAAACAATGAAGGTGTTTAACGGAAATCTTTGGTTGCTTGTAAGTAGAACTTTAAAGCACAAACCACATCAAGATTGTGCAACAGACGTTCCTTCTTTGAAGAAGGATTAGGACACAGTGACGGAACAACAATCTCCTGATTGATATTCTTATTAGATACCACCTTAGGAAGAAACCCAGGTTTGGTACGCAACACTACCTTATCTGCATGGAAGATCAGATAAGGGGAATCACACTGCAAGGCAGATAACTCTGAAACTCTTCGAGCCGAAGAGACAGCTACCAAGAACAGAACTTTCCAAGATAAAAGCTTGATATCTATGGAATGCAGAGGTTCAAACAGAACCCCTTGAAGAACTTTGAGAACTAAATTTAAACTCCATGGCGGAGCAACAGGTTTAAACACAGGCTTGATTCTAACTAAAGCCTGACAAAACGCCTGAACGTCTGGAACATCCGCCACACGCTTGTGCAAAAGAATAGACAGAGCAGAAATCTGTCCCATTAAGGAACTAGCTGACAATCCCTTCTCCAATCATTCTTGGAGAAAAGACAATATCCTGGGAATCCTGACTTAACTCCATGAGTAACCCTTGGATTCACACCAATGAAGATATTTACACCATATCTTATGATAGATTTTCCTGGTGACAGGCTTTCGAGCCTGAATTAAGGTATCAATGACCGACTCGGAAAAACCACGCTTTGATAAAATCAAGCGTTCAATCTCCAAGCAGTCAGACGCAGAGAAATTAGATTTGGATGCTCGAAGGGACCTTGAAGTAGAAGGTCCTGCCTCAGTGGCAGAGTCCATGGTGGAAAGGATGACATGTCCACCAGATCTGCGTACCAAGTCCTGCGTGGTCACGCAGGAGCTATCAAAATCACTGAAGCTCTCTCCTGCTTGATCTTGGCAATCAGCCGAGGGAGCAGAGGAAACAGTGGAAACACATAAGCCAGGCTGAAGGACCAGGGCGCTGCTAGAGCATCTACCAGCGCTGCCTGGGGATCCCTTGACCTGGACCCGTAACAAGGAAGTTTGGCGTTCTGACAAGACGCCATGAGATCCAGTTCTGGTTTGCCCCATAGTTGAATCAGCTGGGCAAATACCTCCGGATGGAGCTCCCACTGCCCCGGATGAAAAGTCTGCCGACTTAGAAAATCCACCTCCCAGTTCTCTACTCCTGGGATATGGATAGCTGAGAGATGGCAAGAGTGAACCTCTGCCCATAGAATTATCTTTGAAACCTCCAACATTGCCAGGGGGCTCCTTGTTCCCCCCTGATGGTTGATATAGGCTACAGTCGTGATGTTGTCCGACTGAAATCTGATGAACCTGACTGCAGCTAGCTGAGGCCAAGCCTGAAGAGCATTGAATATCGCTCTTAATTCCAGAATGTTTATTGGAAGGAGAGCCTCCTCCTGAGTCCACGAGCCCTGAGCCTTCAGGGAGTTCCAGACTGCACCCCAGCCCAGAAGGCTGGCATCTGTCGTTACTATAGTCCAATCTGGCCTGCGGACAGATGGACCTGAGATAGCCACCAGAGAAGAGAATCCCTGGTTTCTTGATCCAGATTTAGTAGAGGGGACAAATCTGTGTAAAGCATGATACCAGTCATTATTAAATCACTGTAATCAGGCTTACCTTAAATAAATCCGGTATTGTCAGCATTTTCTAGCATATCATTTCTCTAGAAAAATTTAAAACTGCACATACCTCAGAGCAGGAGTCCCTGCACGCTATTCCCCCAGCTGAAGTTACCCATCTCTTCAGTTATGTGTGAGAACAGCAATGGATCTTAGTTACAACCTGCTAAGATCATCAAACATCACAGGCAGACTCTTCTTCAACTTTCTGCCTGAGGCTAAAATAGTGCAACTCCGGTACCATTTGAAAATAACAAACTTTTGATTGAAGATAAACTACATTAATGCACCACTTCTCTCTAGCTACTTCCCTTGTCGAGAGCTGCAAGAGAATGACTGAGAGGTGGCAGTTAGGGGAGGAGCTATATAGACAGCTCTGCTGTGGGTGATCCTCTTGCAGCTTCCTGTTGGGAAGAATATCCCACAAGTAATGGATGAATCCGTGGACTGGATACACCATACAAGAGAAACATACTTATCGAAAAGACACCAATCCACATATAGCAGATAGCCAAACCAGTACTGAAACAGTTATCAGTAGAGGTAATGGTATATGAGAGTATATCGTCAATCTGAAAAAGGAGGTAGGAGATGAATCTGTACAACCGATAACAGAGAACCCATGAAATAGAGCTTCCGTGAGGAAAACCATTGCATTCGATAGGTGATACTCCCTTCACATCCCTCTGACATTCGCTGTACTCAGAGGAATCGGGCTTCAACAATGCTGAGAAGCGCATGTCAACGTAGAAATCTAGAACAAACTTACTTCACCACCTCCATAGGAGGCAAAGTTTGTAAAACTGAATTGTGGGTATGGTGAGGGGTGTATTTATAGGCATTTTGAGGTTTGGGAAACTTTGCCCCTCGTGGTAGGATTGTATATCCCATACACCACTAGCTCATGGACTCTTGGCAATTACATGAAAGAAAAAGCCCCCTCCAGATGGAGGATTAGTTGAGCCATGGGGAACTGCATGTGGAGCGGGTAATGTAGAGAGGGTAGTAATTTCTCTAGACCCAGATTCCTGAGAAGTAGATGGCTCAGAAGGGCTAATATCAGTATGAGTATTAGCAGGCTTGTCTCCCTTCTTAGACTTTAGAACAGTGTTAAGGCAAATGGAACAAAAACATAATTTATGCTTACCTGATAAATGTATTTCTCTTGTGATGTATCAAGTCCACGGATTCATCCTTACTTGTGGGATATTCTCCTTCCCTACAGGAAGTGGCAGAGAGAGCACCCACAGCAGAGCTGTCTATATAGCTCCCCCCTTAGCTCCACCCCCCAGTCATTCGACCGAAGGCTAGGAAGAAAAAGGAGAAACCATAGGGTGCAGTGGTGACTGAAAGTTTAAAAATAAAAATATATATGCCTGTCGTAAAAAAACAGGGCGGGCCGTGGACTCTATACATCACAAGAGAAATAAATTTATCAGGTAAGCATAAATTATGTTTTCTCTTGTAAGATGTATCGAGTCCACAGATTCATCCTTACTTGTGGAATACCAATACCAAAGCTTTAGGACACGGATGAAGGGAGGGACAAGACAGTGACCTTAAACGGAAGGCACCACTGCTTGTAGAACCTTTCTCCCAAAAATAGCCTCCGAAGAAGCAAAAGAATCAAATTTGTAAAATTTGGAAAAAGTATGAAGCGAAGACCAAGTCGCCGCCTTACAAATCTGTTCAACAGAAGCCTCATTTTTAAAAGCCCATGTGGAAGCCACAGCTCTAGTAGAATGAGCAGTAATTCTTTCAGGAGGCTGCTGTCCAGCAGAGTCATAGGCCAAACGGATGATGCTTTTCAGCCAAAAGGAAAGAGAGGTAGCCGTAGCCTTTTGGCCTCTCCGCTTACCAGAATAAACAACAAACAATGAAGGTGTTTGACGGAAATCTTTGGTTGCTTTTAAGTAGAACTTTAAAGCACAAACCACATCAAGATTGTGCAAGAGACGTTCCTTCTTTGATGAAGGATTAGGACACAGAGAAGGAACAACAATCTCGATTGATATTCTTATTAGAAACAACCTTAGGAAGAAAACCAGGTTTGGTACGCAAAACCACCTTATCTGCATGGAAAATAAGATAAGGGGAATCACACTGTAAAGCAGATAGCTCAGAAACTCTTCGAGCCAAAGAGATAGCAACTAAGAACAAAACTTTCCAAGATAGAAGCTTAATATCTATGGAATGCATAGGTTCAAACCGAACCCCTTGAAGAACTTTAAGGACTAAGTTTAGGCTCCAAGGCGGAGCAACAGGCTTAAATACAGGCTTAATTCTGATCAAAGCCTGACTAAAAGTTTGAACGTCTGGGACATCTGCCAGACGTTTGTGTAGTAGAATAGACAAAGCAGATATTTGTCCTTTTAGAGAACTATCTGATAATCCCTTCTCCAAACCTTTTTGGAGAAAAGACAATATTCTAGGAATCCTAATCTTACTCCACGAGTAACCTTTGGATTCACACCAATAAAGATATTTGCGCCAAATCTTATGATAGATCTTCCTGTGACAGGTTTTCTAGCCTGAATCAGGGTATCAATGACCGACTCAGAGAACCCACGCTTTGAAAGAATTAGGCGTTCCAAGCAGTCAGACGCAGAGAAACTAGATTTGGATGCGAGAACGGACCTTGGATTAGAAGGTCCCGCCTCATTGGCAGGGTCCACGGTGGAACCGAGGACATGCCCACTAGGGTCTGCATACCAAGTCCTGCGTGGCCACGCAGGTGCTATCAGAATCACCGAAGCTCTCTCCTGCTTGATTCTGGCAACCAGACGTGGGAGGAGAGGAAGCGGTGGAAATACGTAGGCCAGATTGAAGGACCAAGGTACTGCTAGAGCATCTATCAGTACCGCCTTGGGATCCTGGGACCTGGACTCGTAACGAGGAAGTTTGGCATTCTGACGCGACGCCATCAGATCCAATTCTGGTGTGCCCCATAGCTGAATCAGCTGAGCAAATACCTCCGGATGGAGTTCCCACTCCCCCGGATGAAAAGTCTTACGACTTAGAAAATCTGCCTCCCAGTTCTCTACTCCTGGAATGGGGATTGCTGAGAGATGGCAAGAGTGATCCTCTGCCCATCGGATTATTTTGGTTACCTCCATCATCGCTAGAGAACTCCTTGTTCCTCTTTGATGTTTGATATAAGCTACAGTCGTGATGTTGTCCAACTGAAACCTGATGAATTTGGCTGCAGCAAGCTGAGGCCACGCCTGAAGCACCTTGTATATCGCTCTCAGTTCTAGGATGTTTATCGGAAGAAGAGATTCCTCCCTAGACCATAAGCCCTGTGCTTTCAGGGAGTTCCAGACTGCACCCCAGCCTAGTAGGCTGGCATCTTTCGTTACAATGAGCCACTCTGGCCTGTGGAAGTACATTCCCTGAGACAGGTGGTCCTGAGACAACCACCAGAGAAGAGAATCTCTGGTCTCCTGGTCCAGATGCAGTTGAGGAGATAAATCTGCATAATCCCCATTCCACTGTTTGAGCATGCATAGTTGCAGTGGTCTGAGGTGTAGGCAGGCAAAAGGAACTATGTCCATTGCCGCTACCATGAGTCCGATTACCTCCATACACTGAGCCACTGATGGCCGAGGAATGGAATGAAGAGCTTGGCACGTGGTTAAGAGTTTTGATTTTCTGACCTCCGTCAGAAATATTTTCATTTCTACCAAATCTATCAGAGTCCCTAGAAAGGAAACTCTTGTAAGAGGGAAGAGAGAACTCTTTTTTATGTTCACCTTCCACCCGTGAGATCTCAGAAAAGTCAACACAATGCCCGTGTGAGACTTGGCTAGCTGAAAAGTCGACGCCTGGATTAAGATGTCGTCTAGATAAGGCGCCACTGCTATGCCCCGAGGTCGTAGAACCGCCAGAAGGGACCCTAGCACCTTTGTGTAAATTCTTGGAGCCGTGGCTAACCCGAAGGGAAGAGCCACAAACTGGTAATGCCTGTCTAGAAAGGCAAATCTGAGAAATTGATGATGATTTCTGTGAATAGGGATGTGTAGATACGCATCCTTTAAGTCCACGGTAGTCATATATTGACCTTCCTAAATCAGAGGCAGAATAGTCCGAATGGTCTCCCTCTTGAATGATGGAACTTTGAGGAACTTGTTTAGAATTTTGAGATCCAAGATTGGTCTGAAAGTTCTCTTTTTTTGGAACCACAAACAGGTTTGAGTAGAACCCTAGCCCCTGTTCTTCTTTTAGGACTGGGCAGATCACCCCCATGGTAAGAAGATCTTCTACACAGCGTAAGAACGCCTCTCTCTCTTTGTCTGGTTTACAGACAATCGAGAAATATGAAATCTCCCCCTTGGAAGGGAGTCTTTGGATTCCAGAAGATTTGCCTGGGACACAATTTCTAAAGCCCAGGGATCGTGAACATCTCTTGCCCAAGCCTGAGTGAAGAGAGAGAGTCTGCCCCCTACTAGATCCGGTCCCGGATCGGGGGCTACCCCATCATGCTGTCTTAGAGGCAGCTGCAGGCTTCTTGGCCTGTTTACCCTTGTTCCAAGCCTGGTTAGGTCTCCAGACTGACTTGGATTGGGCAAAATTCCCCTCTTGCTTTGTAGCAGAGGAAGCTGAAACGGAACCACTCTTGAAGTTCTGAAAGGAACGAAAATTATTTTGTTTGATCATCATCTTATTTGATCTATCCTGAGGAAGGGCATGACCTTTCCCTCCAGTGATGTCTGAAATAATCTCTTTCAGTGCAGGCCCGAATAGGGTCTTTCCTTTGAAAGGGATGTTCAAAAGTTTAGATTTAGATGACACATCAGCAGACCAGGACTTAAGCGGCATCTGTAATAAAAGAATTAGCCAACTTAAGGGCCTTGATTCTGTACATAATCTCCTCTAATGGAGTCTCCATCTGAAGAGCCTCTTCTAGAGCCTCAAACCAGAAAGCAGCTGCAGTAGTTACAGGAACAATGCACGCAATAGTTTGGAGAGAAAAACCCTGATGAACAAAAAATTTCTTCAGGAGACCCTCTAATTTTTTATCCATAGGATCTTTGAAAGCACAACTGTCTTCGATAGGTACAGTTGTACGCTTAGACAGAGTAGAAATAGCTCCCTCCACCTTAGGAACTGTCTGCCATGAGTCCCGCATGGTGTCAGATATGGGAAACATTTTCTTAAAAACAGGAGAGAACGGAACACCTGGTCTATCCCACTCCTTAGTAATAATATTCACAATCCTCTTAGGGACTGGAAAAACATCAGTGTAAACAGGAACCTCTAAGTATTTATCCATTTTACACAATTTCTCTGGAACCACTATAGGGTCACAATCATCTAGAGTCACTAATACCTCCCTGAGCAATAAGCGGAGGTGTCCAAGCTTAAATTTAAAGGCCGTCATATCAGAATCTGTCTGAGGAAGCGTCTTTCCTGAATCAGAAATTTCTCCCTCAGATAACAAATCCCTCACCCCTACTTCAGAGAATTGTGAGGGATTTGTCAGATACGGCTACTAAAGCATCAGACGGCTCAGCATTTTTTCTAAACCCAGAGCTGTCACGCTTTCCTTGCAAACCTGGCAGTTTAGATAAAACCTCTGTGAGGGTTGTATTCATAACTGTGGCCATGTCTTGTAAAGTAAAGAATTTACTAGAGGTACTTGGCGTCACTTGTGCGGGCGTTACTGGTTGTGACACTTGGGGAGAGCTAGATGGCGAACCCTCATTTACTTCTGACTGAGAATCATCTATTGCTCTATTTTTAAGTGCTAATATATGTTCTTTATAGTTTATAGACATATCAGTACAATTGGGACACATTCTAAGAGGGGGTTCCACAATGGCTTCCAAACATATTAAACAAGGATTTTCCGTGGTGTCAGACATGTTAAACAGGCTAGTATTGTAAGAAGCAAGCTTGGAAAACACTGTAATCAAAGTAAAAAAAACACTTAGAAATAAAACGGTACTGTGCCTTTAAGCGAAAAAAAGCTGCACCAGTTCTGCAAAACAGTGTAAAAAAGCAGTAAACTTAACGAAATTTTTACAGTAGAATTCTAAAGACTTAGTAACTTTGCACAGCTATGCAAATAAACAATTAACCCCTTAATGGCAAAAACGGATTGAAAAAAACGTCAAACCCAGTAAAAAAACAATTTATGTAAGAACTTACCTGATAAAATACATTTCTTTCATATTGGCAAGAGTCCATGAGGTAGTGACGTATGGGATATACATTCCTACCAGGAGGGGCAAAGTTTCCCAAACAACAAAATGCCTATAAATACACCCCTCACCACACCCACAATTCAGTTTAACGAATAGCCAAGAAGTGGGGTGATAAGAAAGGAGCGAAAGCATCAAACAAGGAATTCAAATAATTGTGCTTTATACAAAAAATCATAACCACCACAAAAAGGGTGGGCCTCGTGGACTCTTGCCAATATGAAAGAAATGAATTTATCAGGTAAGTTCTTACATAAATTATGTTTTCTTTCATGTAATTGGCAAGAGTCCATGAGCTAGTGACGTATGATATAGCAGATACCCAAGATGTGGAAGTTCCACGCAAGAGTCACTAGAGAGGGAGGGATAAAATAAAGACAGCCAATTCCGCTGAAAAAATAATCCACAACCCAAATCAAAAAGTTTTAATCTTATAATTGTTAGGGGTTAATGTGAACCTGACTAGCCCCATCTTGTTTGTGGGCGCCATCTTGTTCCTCGCAGCCATCTTGTGATGATTAGCATCCATTTTGTAATGATTAGACTTTATTATAATGGTTCATTCTGTAGTGAGAAATATATGCTTGTCATCTTATTCTGCAAAGCTAGCTAACCTTGTAGATGTCCCTGGCATTATGCCCAGAAGAATATAATGTCAATAAGATGGTCCAGCAACCTTGGTGTATCTGCAGATGCATGGTTTATTATGACTATAGTATATTGTTATGAGCTAGTGAATTTCCAGAATCACACTGTGCTTTACTCTGTATAACTGTGTAAAATGACGCGGTCATAACGTGTCATCCCCTTAACCCTATATGCTGTTACTGAAGTCTATAAGATAGGCTTGCACTGTTCAATAAACATGATTGGCTTTAGATCATATTGCTGCATGGTCTGAGTCATTCTAAGGGATCCTTATCAGATAATCTACATCTGCCTCAGGTGGTACAGCGGCCCAGAGGCTTTGGCCTGACCTGACACTCCCCCCTTGGGAATAACACCTAACAATAATGAAAAAAACTGAAATTATAAGCAGAAGAATCAAACTGAAACAGCTGCCTGAAGTACTTTTCTACCAAAAAACTGCTTCAGAAGAAGAAAAAACATCAAAATGGTAGAATTTAGTAAAAGTATGCAAAGAAGACCAAGTTGCTGCTTTGCAAATCTGATCAACAGAAGCTTCATTCTTAAAAGCCCAGGAAGTAGAAACTGACCTAGTAGAATGAGCCGTAATCCTCTGAGGCGGGGATTTACCCGACTCCACATAAGCATGATGAATCAAAGACTTTAACCAAGATTCCAAAGAAATGGCAGAAGCCTTCTGACCTTTCCTAGAACCAGAAAAGATAACAAATAGACTAGAAGTCTTCCTGAAATCTTTAGTAGCTTCAACATAATATTTCAAAGCTCTTACTACATCCAAAGAATGTAAAGATCTCTCCAGAGAATTCTTAGGATTAGGACACAAAGAAGGGACAACAATTTCTCTACTAATGTTGTTAGAATTCACAACTTTAGGTAAAAATTTAAATAAAGTCTGCAACACTGCCTTATCCTGATGAAAAATCAGATAAGGAGATTCACAAGAAAGAGCAGATAATTCAGAAACTCTTCTAGCAGAAGAGATGGCCAAAAGGAATAAAACTTTCCAAGAAAGTAATTAAATATCCAGAGAATGCATAGGTTCAAACGGAGGAGCCTGTAAAGCCCTCAGAACCAAATTTACTTAATGACAGGCTTAATACAAAGCAAAGCCTGTACAAAACAATGAATATCAGGATGATTAGCAATCTTTCTGTGAAAAAGTACAAAAAACATAATTTATGTAAGAACTTACCTGATAAATTCATTTCTTTCATATTAACAAGAGTCCATGAGCTAGTGACGTATGGGATATACATTCCTACCAGGAGGGGCAAAGTTTCCCAAACCTTAAAATGCCTATAAATACACCCCTCACCACACCCACAAATCAGTTTAACGAATAGCCAAGAAGTGGGGTGATAAGAAAAAGTGCGAAGCATATAAAATAAGGAATTGGAATAATTGTGCTTTATACAAAAAAATCATAACCACCACAAAAAAGGGTGGGCCTCATGGACTCTTGTTAATATGAAAGAAATGAATTTATCAGGTAAGTTCTTACATAAATTATGTTTTCTTTCATGTAATTAACAAGAGTCCATGAGCTAGTGACGTATGGGATAATGACTACCCAAGATGTGGATCTTTCCACACAAGAGTCACTAGAGAGGGAGGGATAAAATAAAGACAGCCAATTCCTGCTGAAAATAATCCACACCCAAAATAAAGTTTAACAAAAAACATAAGCAGAAGATTCAAACTGAAACCGCTGCCTGAAGAACTTTTCTACCAAAAACTGCTTCAGAAGAAGAAAATACATCAAAATGGTAGAATTTAGTAAAAGTATGCAAAGAAGACCAAGTTGCTGCTTTGCAGATCTGGTCAACCGAAGCTTCATTCCTAAACGCCCAGGAAGTAGATACTGACCTAGTAGAATGAGCTGTAATTCTTTGAGGCGGAGTTTTACCCGACTCAACATAGGCAAGATGAATTAAAGATTTCAACCAAGATGCCAAAGAAATGGCAGAAGCTTTCTGGCCTTTCCTAGAACCGGAAAAGATAACAAATAGACTAGAAGTCTTACGGAAAGATTTCGTAGCTTCAACATAATATTTCAAAGCTCTAACAACATCCAAAGAATGCAATGATTTCTCCTTAGAATTCTTAGGATTAG